>NC_063052.1:15787685-16015185 GCF_018812025.1 Megalobrama amblycephala | reverse complement strand
CCCAAAAAGAGTATAAGACAGCCGCAGCTCATACAAAACGCTGCTACCAGGATTCTGAGCAGAACCAGAAAACATGAACACATCACACCAGTCCTCAGGTCCTTGCACTGGCTTCCAGTTGCATTTAGAATTGATTTTAAAGTACTGTTACTTGTTTATAAATCACTCAATGGCCTAGGACCTCAATACATTGCAAATATGCTCATGGAATATAAACTTAACAGATCACTCAGATCATCAGGATCAAGTCACTTAGAAATACCAAGGGTTCACTCAAAGCAAGGAGAGTCTGCTTTTAGCTGTTACGCCAGCCGCAGCTGGAACCAGCTTCCAGAAGAGATCAGGTGTGCTCCAACAGTAGCCACATTCAGATCCAGACTCAAAACACATCTTTTTATCTATGCATTTGCTGATTGAGCACTGTGCTATGTCCAAACTGTTTGCATTCTATTTTATACGTATTATCTTTTTATTCTTTTAATTCCTTTTCCTGTTTTTATTTCATTTTTAATGCATTTTATATCTTTTATGTATTATCTTGTTATTTCTGACTTTTAATGCATTTTAAATATTGCTGTCTGGTTGAAAGAGCTGGGAGAATTAGGAAGAAAGCATTTGTGATTAGGTTAAAATATGGTAAATTTGGATAAGGGGACAAACCAAGGGAAATTTTCAAAGGGGAAATTTGAACTGCGTTGCATAGATAAGATATCTCCGGAAGGGGGATTAGGGCTGTGTGGCGCAGTTTGAGGTGTCTTGGCAAAAGGGGAGATTGAAACTTCGTTTATCAGTTGAAGTGCCTTAACAGGTAGAGCTAGACAGCGGCCCTGTCGTGTGAGGAAGATCCATTTAGATCCGTTCTTATGGATAGATCCATTTAGATCCACTCTGATGGACGACGGACGACGACGACGACGACAACGACAACGACAACACTCCCTGAAACTAGCTCTTCCATCCAGATAGCAAATTTCTCTGTTTTTACTGTTATTTCTATTCCTTATGTTCTATTTTTATTCTTCTTCTTTATGTAAAGCACTTTAAAATTACCATTGTGTATGAAATGTGCTATACAAATAAAATTGCCTTGCCTATCTCAGCTAAGCAGCGCTTCAAATCATCTGCAGCTGATTCCAATCAACTTACGAAACGAATGCGGCGCCAGTTTAGTTTTTTTTTTTTCCATAAGTAGAATAGGGAAGGCGTAGGACATACAGTGTAAGCTTTTTGAAGAATGCAGAAAGCGGAAGTACGTTCAAGGCGATAATTTGTGTTTATAAAGAATATACAGTTGTATTTTTTTTCGAAAATGACCGATCGTTTCTCTAGATAAGACCCTTATTCCTCATCTGGTATTGTTTAAAGCCCTTTGAAGCTGCACTGAAACTGTAATTTTGTCCTTCAGCCGTTTGGAGGCCCTTGAAGTCCACTATAAGGAGAATAATCCTGGAATGTTTTCATCAAAAACCTTAATTTCTTTTTGACTGACGAAAGAAAGACATGAACATCTTGGATGACATGGGGGTGAGTAAATTATCAGGAAAAGTTTATTTAAAAGTGGACTAATCCTTGAAGTAAGATTTTGTTTTGTTTGTTGTTTTCGGCATTTGCCCTCTCCTGACGCCTTGATTTAAGTTTATGATTTACCCTGGCATTTGTATATTATTTTTATTTGTTGGCATTTGTTAAGCCATGAATAATAAAACCAACTTAAGTATATTTTTGGTTCAGTGTTCTTTTATTTTATGGTGTTAAATAGAGGGTTTGTGTAAACCTTTATGAGAATTATCAATTGTGAAAGTGAAAAGGAGATTTCTCATCATTCATTTATTTATTTAATCACATTTTTATTTTTGTTACGTTCTCAATAACCCATAGACAACACAATGAGTTTGTAACAATTGCAACAACAAAGCAACAGTCCATTACATTAATAAAGGCCATTCCAATTCACTCGCTCTGATGCCATTTTCAAGACATCTAATCTGGATCTCAGCATGCGATCAATTTATCATAATTGCTCAACATGTCCCTGGGTCAGAAAACCAAATCGCTGACTCTCTGTTTCGCTTTCTGTTTCAGAAATTCAGGACGCTGGCTCCAGAGGCAGACCAATTTTCAACTCCAGTACCTCACTTTTCAGAACTAATATTCCTGTAACCGATGCAGCGATCGAGTTGCCAGCAGCTAGAGGAGTGGGAGGTTCGTGGGGGTGGACCCGACGAAGAAGCTCCCACTGTGACCCTCAGATCTCCCAGAGTGCTAACCAGACCAGCAGCTTTTGAAGCTGTGGGCGACTGGGTAGCAGAAGAGGGGACTCGTACATCGGTGTTAAAGAAGGAGAGTCGCGATCACAACGCCAACATGGGCATGCCCTCACAGAGAGGGCATATACCATCCACCAGCACTGACTCAGCATGCTGTTTACCCAGACATGTGAGACCGCAATCGTAGCCATCAGGCGAGGTCAGGAATCGACCACATCTAGAAACGCACAGACGAAAAGACACCTTGAAAAAGATGCTGAACTGCTCTTTTAGCTGAAGCACACAGTGATGTGTGCCGCACCGTACTGTGCTAGCGCGCTGTCATACATACACCTCTGAACGTGCCTTCCCACCAGCCAGAGAGAGCTCCGCAAACTGCAGCAAACAAAACAAAAAGAAACAGAACAAAAAGAAAAAAGCAATGAGAATTGCTGTTGTGGAGATCACTCCAAGCAATTAAAATTGCTGTTTTTGCTCTTTGAGAAATTGCACTCTTAGTTGAAGGTGAGAGAACGATCACACAACCGATCAGCTCTTATACCTGGATGCCGGGGGTATGCCCCGGCATGTAAATCTCACTGGCCAATTCCCATTGGCTTGTTTTGTACCACTTGGAGGTGACTGGGATCCCAAGCGAGACCCCATTATGTCAGTATTGACGTAACGTTGAACGTGACTGACTGAATGGGAACCAGGAGATGAAGGTGCTAATGGACCCGGGGTGTATTCCAGAAAGCAGGGTTAACTTACTGTCACATATACCCTGAACTCTCGGTTGATTAACCCAAACCTTGCTTACTCGAGGTATGCTGGTTCCAAAAATGCATCCGGGAATAAGTTCAGCCAACCCAGAGTATGTTCCCGGTTAACACACAAGACATTCTCAACAGAGCGACGAATCGATGATTCACCATGGAAACAGACGCTAAGAAAAAGCGCGCCATTCTACTTCATTCTTCTTCTTTTGTTTAATGGCGATTTACATAACCTACTTGGTGCACATCACCACCTATTGGGTGGTTGTGCAATAATTTTTAATCTTAATATTGTTTGTTTGATGCTAATTATTTAATAAAATATCACATATATGATATGTATTTTATTATAGAAATTATAGCATAGAAAATGTCCTGTTATAAAGATTAAGAAGTAGATCCATGTGTGCTATGACAATAAAATTCATATATTAGAATTGAATAAACATTTATATATTGTATAATATAACATTGTGTATATAACTATATAACAAATTTAGATACATTAATATAACCATATTGATAATATAACACACATCTAAATTCCTCTTAAGCTAACTAACCCTTGAACATAACCTGCTCCGGAGATCAGACTCAGCTGCTGTTTGTGGTCCTGCCTCATTTACAGAGTTGAATCCCAATGCTCTGATTAATAACTGCTTCATCAAAGCACTGAATTAGCATCAGTTTGAGCAACAGGAGGTAATGTCAAAGCCATGATTGATGTTGATGGCACTTCTGAGCTTGGGAAAATAAAAATGTTTACACTATGGTCCTTTTTAGTGATGGTTTTCACACTCTTGCTGCTCAGGTAGTGTGTGTGTTTCCCTGAGTTCTGCATTACACTCCTGATTGACCGCAGTAATGATGCTGAATGAATAAATTACATTTTACAATAAATTCACATAAAAACAGCTATTTTACATTGTAATAATAATATTTTACAAAGTTCTTACTGTATTTTTGATCAAATGAATGCAGCCTCAAAAGCCCCAAGCTTTTAAACAGTTGTGTATACTTTTAAAAATGGTCACACTCTATGAATATAATAACAGAAAAAAACTTATGTTTAACTTCATGCCTTTTGAACAGTCAGTAATTACACTGATTTTACTTTCACCTGTTTGCCAGCAGGGGGTGAAGTTAAGCCATATTTTTGTGCAAAATTCACATTTCATTTGTCAGTTAACCTAAGGGCATTGGACTAACCCCCAGTTTCACAGACAAAGCTTAAGGTGATCCTAGACTAAAATGCATGTTTGAGCTTTTTTTTTTTTTTTACCAAAAATAACTTGCACTGACATACATGTGTCAGTGTAACTGTTTTGTCTCAAGAAGCACAGCAGTAATGTTTTTTTCTAGGGTATGTTTATATAAGCTACTTAAACGTCCTAATTAAGGCATAATTCTGGCTTAATCTAAACCCTGTCTGTGAAACAGCAAATCAAAACAGCAGCATTAAATATACAATCACATCAAATTAAAAGAGTTTTCAGAATGATCACTGCCACCTGTTGGCCAGCAGGGGGCGAAGTTAGGCTATACTTTTGTGCAAAATTCACATTTCATTTGCCAATTCACCTGAGGGCAGGGGACTAAGTATGTGCTAATGATATATGGCATCCTGTGCTGGGTTATTTTCTCCTGTCAGACCTTCCTCTCTGTCAGACGCACCGCTGTATACACATCTAAGATGACCCAGCTCTCACCTCCAGTGTGGTGAGTACAATGTTATCCACAGAGGAGAAGTACGCCTCCCAGAGCATCTGTGTTCGCTGTCTCAGAGCCAGCACCCTGTCAATGCCCACCGCCCGCACCGTAGACGGGACCTGAGGGAACAGAGTGACAGAACTTATAACGACTGTCAGCAGTTATACGTATCTGAAATACAGGAGGGGCCCACCAACTATTAACGTAACGCTGCTAAAAATATGTATTAATCTATTTCCCAGTGTATTGTCACAAACACCAAAAGACAAGGCTTGTATTTCTACACCTTTATATAAATTGAATGTGAAAAAAAAAAATAAACAAATGAAGCAATGCACGTACATGAAAATAAGAATGAACTGAAATAAAACCAGTACAGTAAATCAAGAGAATATACTTGTAGATTGTCTATAAAGTAATGTGAAATAACAGGAAAAGTATGGCAATGACGATGGAAAACAAAGCTTATCTGATCAGTTCACAGTTGTAGATGAATGATTCTTTGGGTAAATCTAGAACCATCCCCAAACACGTTGAATAGTCAAGGTTCAGGATAATATACATGTCCCATTGAAAATGAACCAAAAAAAAAAAAAAAAAAACAACCTTTCCCACAAAAAGTGAACCCTCCTCAAGTGCTCTTCAAAGCATCCAGCCAACATGGAAGCCCACAGTCAAATCCTTGTACTCAGGACATTTGATAATCCACAAAGTAATGTAGTGAACCATCCAATGGGGAGAAACACTTGATGTCCATATAAGTAGTGTCCTTGCAACTACTCATACAGATTAAAGACACAAAAATATAAAGGAACATTTAAAGACTCCATCTACAAAAAGAAAAGAAATCTACCATTAGCTAAAGAAACCCTCACATAAATTATATACATCAAGTGAAAACAGATGTATGACACAAAGATAAACAAAACTTACATGATTGAACTGGAAACAAAGTTTCTCAATCAGGACTCCAATGAGTTTTGCTGGAGGTGCTAGGGTAAGCCCATGCTTCCCTCTTCCAAACAACCTGACTTCTTCTATACTCCCAACTGATTAAATACCTGGGGCTTTAACACTCTAGCACACCCTAGTGGTGAATACGATCAAAAATAGCCTGATAACAGGTAACACTGTTACAAACTAAATGATGTAAGTCCAAAACCTCAGTGTCGAGTTTCTACCTGCCGACCACCTCCACAAACTCTCTCAGACAAAATGTGCTGCATTGAAAAAAGTGTGTTGCACTCATCTTAAGCTACATCTTAAGCTACTTAAATTTAAAGCAAAAGTGCTGTAGTCTACTAAACATTTATTTTATTCAAAGAATATTTTACAAAATGTATCTAAAAAATGCTATAAAATCAAACCCACATGTCTAACCAAGTTGTAGTTAGTAGTAGTAGTAGAAGTTGATTACACAAATATTGAAGTTCCCGTGAGAGGTGCTGTATACATAGCCACTGGGTGTCTCCCACATTCTATTTTTTTTTTTTTTTTAAGAGTTCTCCTGTCACTATTTAATACAATTTCTCTTAATATCACCTTTCTAATGATATGAGTTTTGTCAAGATTACAGAGTTTTGATCATAAAATATTAAAAGAAAGTTTTGTAATATGAAACTTGACAACACCTGCTAAATGGAATTTAAGTGCTGTTTTCATGATTACATAATGTCTGATTTTAAAATGAATACTGAGGGTGTGAGCCTTCAAATGAGACTTAATTTATAATGATTAATACAATTTTTGATAGGAAAAAAAACAATAAAAAATAGCGCTAAAGTGTCCTGCTAACGGGATGGTAACAGTTAAGAAGTTAACGAAATTGTTCATTTTATAAATGGATTTGATTAACAACATTTTTGATAGTAAATATGTTTTTGATATTACTGTATTTTTTCTATATTCCTGACAGTAAATTAAGCTGCAACAAACCTAGATACAGTTCCAGTCATTGAAAGAAAAAAATTGTGAGTGATTGATATATCGCCAGAATCTTGTAATGACATATCTAGATTCTGTCCAATAAAGTATGACAACAAATTAAAGCTTCAATAATAAAATGAGAAACAATGCAGCCTTTTCAACTTCATAGTGATGCCTGTATCACGGAAACACTCAATAGAGAGAATTTGTACTGCATCACCTAAATAAGAAAGAATTAACTGGTTTCTCCATGTGTATCTCCATATAAAGCTTGCATCTTCAGCATACTGTAAATGCATCTGACTAGGGTAACACTTGATTTTAGGGTCTTTTAACTACACTGTATGCAGAACTATTGCTCCTCATATGCTGGAGATGAGGATGGCGAGTCCTCGTCTCCAGCCTCGATGCTTGCCCTATCCACCTCCTCAGAGCTAGATAGGTGAAGCGCCGGTGTCTCTCTCCGGGGGGAAGAAACTGCAGCGTGTGTCTCCGCAACCAGAGGAGAGACACTGGGTCTGGCGGGTAAGGGCTGAGATAAGGCCCATCTCAAACCCCTCCACCAGATCCATTTGTGAACCCCAGGAATGAAGCCGCCGCTGTGCCTCGGCAGCAGCGGGACCCGATCCCTGGGGAATGTATATATAATGTATATATATATATATATATATATATACATTATATATACATTATTTATATATACATATATATATATATATATATGCTTGGTGCAACAGAAAATACTCTTGACCTCAGACTAAGAGGTATTTTTAAGCTGTATTTGTAACGGACAGACAACACCAAATAAGACACACGATAACACAGAGCGCTGCTGAAGACACAGAAGCTGGCGTTCTTTGTTCTTAGGAGTGCTTTATAGTTTCCTGGTCCGTGACGTCACCCGCGCTGACGTCCCGTCACACTATTGGTTCGATTGCACAGGTGCTTCAAGCAAGGGCGTAGATTTGGTTTCAACTTTGGGGGGGTTGAATGTTGGTATGCTGCCTGTTATTATTATTTTTTATTAAAAATAATAATATGTTTTATAGCGTTATTGGATAATTTATTTCTTCTCTATCTATCTATCTATACTTAATAACTTTATGAAATTTATGTATAATCATTCATCAAATTCTAACATAACTGAGTGATTCTAAAAAGAAACAAAAAATTATGTTAAATATTGAAACCACCAGTAGGCGGCAACGATTCACATTTTTATTGAGTGAGTCACTTAAATCATTCATTCAGACAATTCGTTAAAAAGTCTGATTAATTTAGGAAGAAAACAAATACATATGTGAATAATTTTGTCATTGATAATTACAGACACTATTGAAAAATGAACTAACAAAACAGACGGCTGTTTTGGTAACTGGTTACAGTTACACTGATAGTTATGGCTAAATTGTAATGGATTAGCTAGCTGAAATATATGTGGCGTGCATTACACAATATTCTCTTACCTCCTTCTCAGTACATGCTTTATTCTTTTTAACATCCCTCTTTGACCAGCAGTTTAATACAGCTGGCAGGGCAGTGGTTCTCTTCATTTTTGGTGCTACCCGTGCTCACTCATTCAAACAGTAGAGCGCCACTCGCGTTGTTTTGGTGAAAGTGCGACGCGCATTGGTTTGCATTACCAATCGGTTCAATGGAGGGGTAGTATTTTTTGTCTAATTTATTTATGACAAAATCATATTTAATTAGAAACAAAATTATTGTTACAAAATAAATGAATTCTACATCATTTTCATTTGATCTACTGTGATTTTCATGTTAAAATATTGGTGGGGGGGTTGTAACTGATGGATTTGAATATTAAGGGGGTTACCTACCCCCCATCCCCCCACACTTTTGGGAATGCTTTTGGGAACACAAAGGCATTCCCAAAGCGTCAACGCAGCGTCGATGTTCCCATGAAAGGGAACAAAAAGTTTCATGCTTTTGTCAGTGACTCAATGTTTGATAACCTACAAATGTCATGGAGGTTAGGCAGAAGTAGAGCCACAGAAATCATGCATCTATGTCTTGGTATCATTTATTACTATACTTTATTTCACTGGCTCAGAGAATTGTAAGGTAAAATGGGGCTTTAATAAACATATAGCAAATTTCTGCAATTAAATGCATGAAATTAATTAGTGAAAAAAGTACTAATCTACATCAACTGAAGGTTTACATGGGAAACCCTGGTCAGGAAGTGCTTGATGATGAAACTTACTAATGGACAAAAATAAAAACTATTAAAGTCTAATGAAAATATTAAAAAGGTATTAAAAAGTGAAGTGATGAAGCGAAGAGAGAGCCACAGAAGAGACTATGAGGAGAAATTACTGAGGTAATCCATTTTAATGGATTAAATTTAAAATGTATTAATCTAATAAAGATTTTTAATTTAAGAAATAATTTTTAATGTATCATTTTTAGATTTAGATTTTATCTGATTAATAAAAAAATAAATAAAAAAAATAAGTAAATAAATAATAATAATAATCATAACACCAAAAAAGGAGGACACTTTGTAGAATACAGTGAAGTATGCTTCTGGCAATAAATAAATTCATTAAAAAAAAAAAAAGAAAAAAAAGAAAAGAATCCCAAACCTATAAGCAGTGACAGAAAATTGTACAGAACCAATACACTTAAAGGCAATACAAATAATTGTTGTTGTTATTATTATTATTATAAAACAATAATTATGATGCTTGAAATGGCTTTTTCAAAATCATTTATATCTGCCGTTATTGAAACGTCTTTAATTTTTGATAGTGTAAATTGTGTAAATCGTGCCAATGTTATGTTTACTGAAAGCTATTGTTCTTCCTTATTAAAAGTAAACACAACCAAAAAGTACATAAAACTGCACAAATGAAAAAGTAATGTTTACATTGAGCACACATCCTGTTCATACTGGGTTCAAACTACCCAACAATATTTTAATAATTTTTCCTTGTATGCCAGGAAAAGGGTTGTGATATAGAACCATAAATAATGACATTATTATTTTAAAATTGAAATGTTAGCATAACAGTTACTACATTGATCAGTAAATGGTATTCAACTCAAATCCTGTTGTACATGTTGTAGGAAATTCACACTAACAAAATGTTTTGTATAGAGGTTGTCAGTTAATTTGAATTGTAAGATCATAATATACTGACAAGCATGAATGTAATGGAGGATGTTTTGAGTTTAGCTTTTCAATCCAATCCCATACAGAGTATGCTGGGAAATCCAGTGTCCAGTTTCAGCTGTCAGTAAAAATTATTCATATTATCCCAACTCAAAAGCATGATACATTAACTTTCATTTACAATTAAGTGAGCTGAGTGCAATAAAATCAAATGTTGCAACTCATTTCAAATAAATAAACTGAACAAGCAGCAAAAGTATTTGGAGTGTTTTAAGTGTCTTGTTGTGACAAATAATTTATAAAATTGTACTTGCCTGCACTTTTGTCTATTTTCAGTACTAGACTATTCCACTCAAAAGATAGAAATTGATAAATATATAAAAAAATGCAGGTCAGCGTTATTTATTTTAATATAAGTAAAACTGCAAATTATGAATTAAAATTATTATTTTATTAAATAAAATTATTGCATCTAGAAAGTTTGACAAAAACTAAAGATCTCAAATTCTGTAATACTGAGAACAAAACATCCATGCCATACCTGCAAAACAATGCAAACAAAACTAAATACAATTCAAATTTACCCAACTGCAGAATTAAAGATCACTGTTTACATCCTGATCACAAGAGCACACATTAAATATTTGAACACATGATGAGAGGTTTCTGCACAAGCAAGTTCTGTTTACAAGGAACAAGAAATTAATAAACGGATGAAATGTGACATGAACTTGAATTCACTTCATATAAAAGCATCTCTGAAATGTGCAAATGTAATAATTAAATTAATCTTTTCCCACTTCTTTTATTTTAATATGAGAAGATATGCCACTGAATCAATGCATTGTGCACCAATACTTCATCAAGTCGTCCTGTGTTGAAATAGGATTTATAAATAGATATGAATTTATAAGTAAATATTATTTGTATGCATGAGAAGTTATCAATGAAACACTTTACAGAGCATGGCAGATATTTTTCCCACCATAAAAACTAATCATTAATCAACATACAGATGAGTGAGAGTGCTGTCTCATTAAATTGAAATGAAAAAATAAACTCAAATAAAAGAAAATCTCTAATATTTCCAGAAGAGAATAGTAGTTAAAGAAAGTGCATGTCTTTGTTTATCTGAAATAATCTGAGACCTGATTACATTCTGTCAAGAGAAATGGAGTGTTCCCATTCAGACGGTCATGTTCGACGTACGTCAGACAGACCGACGAATAGGAATCTCACTAGAGAGGCCAATCTAACTAAACGAGCCAATGCACATTGGCATGTAATCATATGCATTAGTTGCTCACCTAGCAGCGCGGGTATATAATGAGCAGCAGGTGCATTGCATCTTCAGCTTTTCGCTTCGGAGCCAAACTACATGGTGGTGTCTACGAGTGAGTGTGTAAAGAAAATGAGTCAGCTCTTTTGGAAACTGCTCTTCGTTTGGTGCAAGTGGATAGCACTGCAGCGGGACCGATCTCGCTTCTTTATTTTCAGTTTTTTCTTTGTTTTGCCTTTTTTGAGCTGTTTCCAGCTGTAAAAGCCATTCTTACGGCTGGTAACGGTGCGCTGTTGAGCACTTAAAAACTGTTCTGACAGCTGGTAACCACACGACAGGCTGCACTTTTCCCTGTCTGTGCTGCATTCTCCTGCGTGCTTCGGCACTTAAAAGAGCGAAGTCCCTAAAAGAGCTTGCACGAGTAGTTTCGCGTCTTTTTAAAGATGTCATACTACTTGTGTGTTTCTGGATGTGGTCGTTACCTGGCGCCTCGGGATGGTCACCAACGCTGTATCGCGTGCTTGAGCTTAAAGCAGAAAGCTGAGGTGACATTTGTGGATGAGTCATGCACCCATTGTGGGAAGATGACCATTGCGGAGTTGCGTTCTAGACTCCAGTTCCTGCAAAGGGGCAGAGTCCCAGTGCCGCTGCCTCATTTCAATCCTCCTCAGAGGGTTGCTTCGGGCAGCAGCGCTGGTGATCTGAGGATCACAGTGAGCGCGCTTCCTTCGGGGGAACCAACCCCCTAGGAACCCTCACTCCTCCTGCACTCCGCAGCCAGTAGAGCTGCCGGGGGAATGTGGTGGACCACCCCAGAGGTGTGTACCATCCGTATCCTTCGGAGCTCCCCAAGACAACAGGATGTCAATCACTGCATCGGAGGGTGAGCCTGACACATCTGAGGATGATGATTCAGCGCAGCTGCCTCCTTCGGGTGTGACAACTGTGCCCAATTCGGACTTGGAAATGATGGCTATGCTTTCCCGGGCCGCCAACAGGGTTGGGCTCGTGTGGAATCCTCCACCGTGTCCCAAACCCTCGAGGTTGGACGATTGGTATCTCAGGATGGCAAGGGCTGGTTCTCAGCCCCCCACCCCGGTTCCTTTCTTCCCGGAGGTGCATGAAGAGCTCACTGGCAAGTGAACGGCACCTTTTACTGCCCGAAACCGTGTCGTGGGTCCTCCTCCCTCACCACCCTTGATGGCGGAGCGGCTAAGGGATATACGCGCATACACCCTGTGGAACGGGCCGTTGCTATGCAAGGACCTGAAGGACTTGCACGAGGGTGGTCATGACCCGGAAGTTCTCCAAGAACTTCGTACTGCGACGGACCTTGCGCTTCGTGCGACGAAGGTCACGGCGCGGTCAGTGGGTCATGCCATGTCCACACTAGTGGTCCAGGAATGCCATCTCTGGCTGTGTCTCGCGGACATGAGGGATACCGACAAGGTCAGGTTTCTTATTTCCCCCATGTCCCAGACCGGCCTCTTCAGCGACGCAGTCGAGTACTTTGCCCAACAGTTCAACAGTTCTTTGCCATCAGCCACATCCTGCCGAAGTGGTCAGGTGCTGCACCTCCGCCACCCGCAGCACCTCAGCCTGCTCGTTGCCGAGGGCCCCCCCTTTTTTTAATTTTTACATCATTCTGAAGCAAAAACTCTAGTCTACAACCTCCAATACCCAGAATTCTTGTGAACACATATATAATATATATTTTTTTGGCCTTATTTCAGTGACTTAAGTTTTTTGTTTTTTCAATAAACACGCATAAACGTTATTCCTTCAAAAATACAAACATGTACATACATGTTTCTCACATATTATTGTAGCCTAGTTTGTGCTGAGTACAGTGTAATTACATTAATATGTTTATGAACAACTGAAAAAAGCACAAATGTCAGGGCATGTCAAAAATTCTCCAGGGCCCCGAAAATCCTCAGACCCCAGAGGGTTAAATTTTCTTTCTGTTCTCATGTCGTATGTATGTGTGTACCAAGAGCTCCTTTAGAAAACCACAACAAATTCCTTGTGTGTTTGTGCACACCTGGCGAATAAAGCTTATTCTAATTCTGATTCTGAGTTGCTGGCAGTGCTTCTGGCCCTGCACCGGTTTTGACCATTGCTGTAGGGCGAGCACTTATTGATCCAGACAAACAACACTGTGACGGTGGAGTACATCAACCACCATGGTGGTCTAGGTTCACATCGCATATCGCAACTCACCCGGCATCTCCTCTGGAGTCAGCAGTGGTTCAGGTCACTCTGTGCCATTTACATTCTGGGCAAGATCAATCGTGCGGCCGACGTGCTTTCACAAAAGCTCACACTCCCGGGAGAATGGAGACTCCATCCCCAGGTGGTCCAGCTGATCTGGAGTTGATTCAGAGACACATAGGTAGACTTGTTTGCCTCTCTGCAGTCCTCCCATTGCCAGCTTTTTTATCCAGATCGCTGGAACCTACATGTGTGGATTCTGGATGAGATGCAGCAGAGCTTCATCTACTAGGCGAGCTTATGCCTTGAAGTGGAGTCTGATTGGTGTTCTTCCTGCCAGAAACTGCCTTTTCCCATCACATGTCAGAGCCATTTATTTTTAATAAAAATTAAGGAATATTTAAAAAATAAAGTGTCTAATATGTGTTTAATAATAAAGTATTTAGGGATAGGGGTAGGTGTAGGGAGGGCTTTATCGTCCCAATAAGGCGGCATCCATTTAATCATTTTAATATATATAATTTACACTATATTGCTTTATTATTGCATACCGTTTAATGTACAACAACACTGAGGTGCAAATAGTATCTGCCACTATTTATAAGTAGGCTATAAATTGCATCTAACTACTATTTACACTCATTGAAAAGAAAATACTGCTATTTTTACATAGTGTAAATAGAATCTATCACTATTTTAACTTTTAACTGTGTCTGAAATTGCCTACTCTCTTGAGTAGGTATTTATTTTGAATAAGAAATTACTTCACGACCATTAAAAAAGTATGTTCTATATAGTATGAATGTGTGTAATATGAATGCAATCTGGATGTGCTACATTGCCCATGATGTCACTATCATGTGACCTACCAGTGTCGGTTGCGTAGATTCACTGTAATTCATAAATCCTCACCTGTGGCCTCATGGGATAGTAAAGTATCCATCGTATGCACACTTCAGAATATCGCAAAAAGAAGTCAATTATCCGGGTACTTTTTGCCTACTCTGTGAATTCGGACATACTTTTGGAGGTGAGGGAAGTATGCGATTTCGGATTCAGTCTTAGTGTAGATCAAGTATTGATATTTGATCTTAGTGTAAATAGTATCTATCCCCAAGAAATTATGACATTTTCACTTCCTTGTAATACTGTACAATCTTAGATAGCATCTATCGCTATTGCACTTAGTGTAAATAGAATCTATTGGTTTTGCACTTAGTTTGAATAGCCACTAACATGTTATATTTACTGAGTGCAACATAGTTCTTCCTTATTTATTGAAAGTAAACACAACCAAAAAGTACCTAACTGCACAAATGAAAATAAATTCTGTTTATACTGAGCACACTTCCTTTTTGACTACTAAACAACATATTAATCATGTTTTTGTCTTGTATACCAGAAAAAGTGTTTCAATTTTACTTTTTAAAAATTTTAATGATACTGTAGCACATTATTACATTGATCAGTAAATACTGTTAAATTGTACCTGAATACAACTCAAATCCTTATAGTTTTTGGGATTAAGAATTTAAGAGATTGTCAAGTACATTTGCATTTTCAGATCATAATGTACAGCTTAAGACAGTGGCCACAAACTTACTGAGCCCAAGATTCCAGTCCACGGCCCCCGATGAAAGGCAAGATCTACCTATCAAGGGTTGAGAGAAAAAGACAACACAGTTTGTACTTCCAACTTGAGGCATTTTATTTAGGCTCATTGCAGTTGAATGACATGAAATACATTGCTTCACCAATTCAATTCCCAGTACTCAATACTGCCACTTTTTGCTGGATCTGGTATCAGTCAGGAACAATCCAAATCTGATATTGTGCACATTCAAATTTGTTAAACTCCAGAAATGGCAAAAAATATATAAAACACCATAAAGGTTTTGGACCCACTTTATATTAAGTGGCCTTAACTACTATGCACTTACATTTAAATTAATCATTTAATACAATGCACTTATTGTGTACATGCATGTTTTTACATTGTACTTATATTTTAAAAACACCTGCATGTAATTACATCTGTAATTAATTTCTGTAATTATATTTATAATTACACTGTTGACCCATCCCTTAACCCTTACCCCTACCCTTAAACCTACCCATACCACCAAAGCTTACCCGTATCCCACCTCAATAGCTGCAAATGTGTTTTGCAATTCAATATGAATCCCAATAAGTACATTGTACTTATTTTTTGATGTAAGTACATAGTAGTTAAGGCCACTTAATATAAAGTGGGACCAAGGTTTTCATGCACTATATTCCAAGCCTTCCAAAGCAATTCGATAGCTTAATATGTGGGATAAATGAATATATGTTATTATATTTGGAATACAACTTCTTTCCTGATGTTTCTAAAAAATGTTTATTACGCAAGTAAAACACTGTAAATAAAACCAATAAAACCAATGTGATAACCTATATGTATGACAATAAAATTATTATCATCATACAATTAACAGGTTATAATCATTTACCATATAACCTTTTCAATGAGATGCACAATATACAATGAAATAATGTGCTGGATTTTTAAATTAAAATGCAATTCATTATTGTGCAAAAAAACAGAAAGCACAAGAATTTGTGTCAGGTGGTTAAAAGTATGTTCAATATGAGAAAATAGTGAAAGTTCAAGTGGAAAATCTGTCCATGAAACTATAGGTCCGACAGTCGACATGTCATAAATATTGATATAACACACTGGAGTAATTTGTATCGGGCACTTTCTGGAGATGCAATAATGGAATAATGTGTTTTTATGTGTGTTTCTTAAAATAAAGCTAAAGTTGGCCAAATATATTAAGTGTTTCTATTTAAATGGAGAAAACAAATCACAGAAGTGTGAAATTAAGTTAAATGCCATAAAGTAGAATCTCTACCATTGGCATAGTAATAACACTTTCTGGAGATGCAATAATGGAATAATGTGTTTTTATGTGTGGCATAGCGTTCGGGTATGCACATGCATATGGGCCCAGGCGAACTGAACCAAAGTAAAGATTGAACTAAAACTGTCACGATATCAGCTTACAAAAATGTAAATTCTTATGTAATATGTCCATTTAATATTGATTTTTCAGATATCAGGTAAAACTCATTTGGTTGGGAGGGCCTTAATTCAACAATAAATAGAGCATAATTTCTGAGCACAATATTATTCAACTAGACCCTCTTCAAAGACTGCTGGTATGTATTAATATTCATGTCTATTTTTAATAGCACATTTTTGATTTGACAGCATAATATTTCTCAAATTAATAACACATTAAAAATAACAAATATAGCAATTGTTTATAAAATGTTGTTAATCATATTTATTAAACAAACATATTTTTTTGTTTAAAAGCAGATAACTGCTGAATTGTGAAGGTCTTCTGTGAGGTTGATACATTGATGAATTCCAGGTGAGTTTAATATTTATGCTCTCTGTATAAGGGTAAAAGTATAATTGGAATGGAAAAAAGTGATTTATTGAATACAGTTTTATATCATTTTGGTGTCACTTTCACTAGTGATAAATTTGCAGAACTCTTGGCACAAAACTCTAAACCAATCACACTTGTAACACAACTCTTTGTTAAAAAAAAAGTCTAATAACAACTGTTCTGACATAAAGAAGGCCTTGTTAGTGAAGAAGCTGTTAGTGGTTTTTCTTTGAGAGCATGATATGCAATGGAGGTTTTACTTATAAAATTACATTTTGTTTGGATAATTCAGGGTGTAAAGATATAGTATATAGGAGTCTAGAAGTGTCTTGTTCCACTCACTGCAATCCAACAATGACAAAAGAACATTCAACAAGAATCATTTGTATTGATAATTTGTCTGTAATAATTCAGTTTAAAAGGCTAAAAATAGTGTTTAATGCTAATCATTCTAAATAGCATTAAATAACACTGAACATTTAACGTTTTTCAACATTCTAAAATTACCTTATGTCTGCTTGTAGATTTCATTACAATACCTCAGTTCCTCAAAACAACACTTATCTAAGGAATCTGAAAGGGGAAGAAAAAGGGGGAAGTTAATTATTTGAAAAGTAATTACTTTAGCAAAACAAAATAAAAATGCATATCCACATCACTATAATCAGATGCTTTCTTAACTGCTGTTTTCTCTGCTGTCACTTTTGTTGAGTGCTTAGTGAAGAACGAAAGAGAATTTTGCCATGAGTATATCAGGGCCTTTAGCATCTCACCAGAGGGGAAGGTTGTCAGTAAATAACAACTTACATTTAAAGTCGCCATGAAAACAAAATATAAGTTTTGTGGCTTTTTGCATGAACGTTAGCTGTACTGTTATTTATAAGTTAGTGTGCTCCAAAATAATTTATGAGAAACATAAATGAAAAAAAGTATTTTAATAAGTAGCTTAATGTTAAAGACAAGTAAGCAGTCAGTAATAAAATAAGAACAAATGAACAAATATACAAATAGCACAAATAAATACAATACAATAAAATGCAAATTAAACAAATAGGTTCTTCAGGTCTAGTATAGTATTCAGGTACAAATTACTGTAATGTGTAAATTAATTTTACCTTAACCTAATTCTTTGTGTCTTGAGTTTTAAACTGAGGTGTTTGTTCAACCCTTGTGGAGGAGTTCTAACCAATTAGACATTGTCTTTAATTTGGGGTGTTACTATTTCTCCTTCACATACATAAATCACAGCTCTTATCTTAGTCACATAGTCTCTTAACTTTCATGCGCTAGCAGAGTAAAATTTAGACGTAATATCAATAAAAAAGGTACAATATATTTTACACATATTTGATTCATATATTATTTAAATAAATGCGAAATCTTTCACGCACATAACACACCTCCCATCAACCATTCAAAAGGTATAATAATTGCATGAATTGTATGTGATCTAAGCATAAAAGTCACATATAAGTCTGTCTGGCATTGTTTGAAAAGATCTGATGCATTTTGATTTGTAAAGGTAGTGTATGTGGTTCTCAGGGTCTGTTTTAAGTCTCTGTCTTGGGGATCAAACAACCTCTGGTGATAACGTACTCGGTTACTAACGTAACCTCGGTTCCCTGAGATACGGAACGAGTACTGCGTATGGGGAAAGGTCTCCCTTTTTCCCCGCTGCTGAAGCCTTTTTCAATAACGCAGTGTAACTGCATCGTCATTGGTTCACTCATAGACAAGTTGTTGAACCAATGACGGCGCGGCATAGCTGCGCGACCTATGGCGACAAAGCGCGCGAATATTCCCGCCGAAATGGGCGGGGTTAGGGGCTATATAAGCAGGCGTTTCGCCATAGGATTTCAGTGTAATCGACTGAAGCGACGACCCTGAAGCCGCAGCCTCGTGGCACGGCAAGTGACGCAGTACTCGTTCCGTATCTCAGGGAACCGAGGTTACGTTAGTAACCGAGTACGTTCCCTTTCGATACTTCACTCGTACTGCGTATGGGGAACGAATTCAACCACGCCGTGCCACGGCTGGGAACGATACAGCCTGATATTGGACACATGGGAGTGGGTCCAAAAGACAAGCGAGAAGGCAAAGCCTTAATCGAACCCTAGTTACACTTAAGGAAATAATTCCTGGGGTTGTGTGAGGCGGAACTCGCCAGAGGCCGCTTAATCACACTGAAAGAACCCGAGCTTGCAAGGTCGGGACATCGAGATGATAGAATCTGACAAAAGTGGACGGCGAAGACCAGCCGGCCGCCTCACAGATGTCTTGAATGGAAACTCCGTTGGACCAAGCCCACGAGGAAGCCATTCCTCTAGTGGAGTGGGCCCTGACTCCTATGGGGCAGTCTGCACCCAGTGAGGAGTAGCACAGGTTAATAGCGTCCACTATCCAACGGGAAAGGCGCTGTTTTGAGACCGGAGACCCTTTGGTGCGGCCACCAAAACAAACAAAGAGCTGATCCGACTGCCTGAAAGGCTGCGATCGCTCCACATAGGTCCTCAATGCCCTGACTGGGCAGAGTAGCTCTAGCTCTCGTTCATCCGCCGAGGGAGGAAGAGCAGAAAGCGAGATGACCTGAGCTCTAAACGGGGTTGAGAGCACCTTAGGAACGTAGCCATGCCTAGGTTTCAGAACGACCTTCGAGTCTCCAGGCCCAAATTCAAGGCATGCAGGGCTCACAGAGAGGGCCTGCAAATCGCCAACGCGCTTAACCGATGCCAGTGCTAACAGCAGAGCGGTTTTTAGCGTTAGGGGCCTGAGATCGGCTGAACCCATTGGCTCAAAGGGGGCTCCCTTTAAGGCCCTGAGGACCAACGAGAGGTCCCAAGTGGGAACGGTGAGGGGGCGAGGAGGATTCAATCGCCTAGCACCCCTCAGGAAACGGATTATAAGGCCGTTACGTCCCACTGATTGGCCAGCAATGGGAGCATGGAACGCCGCAATGGCTGCTACGTAAACCTTAAGAGTAGAAGGGGTGCGCCCCATTTCCAAGCGTTCTTGGAGGAAAGACAGTATGAAGGATACGTCACTCTCCACAGGGTCTATGTTGCGTGAGGAACACCAATCAACAAAGACCGACCATTTCTGGTCATAGAGGCGTCTCGTGGACGGGGCTCTAGCCTGAGAAATGGTATTTAGGACGTCCCCGGGGAGGCTGGTCGGCTCCCATCGAGGGACCAGAGGTGCAGAGCCCAAAGCTCCGGCTGTGGGTGCCAGATCGTTCTGTTTGCCTGAGAGAGGAGGTCCCGTCTCAGGGGAATCGGCCACGGGGCTCTCAGGGAGAGCTTGAACAGCTCCGAGGACCAAACTTGGTTCCTCCAGAGCGGGGCCACCAGAAGGACTCTGTGTTGGTCTTCTCTGATGCGCCTGATGACCTGAGGGATCAGTGCGATCAGAGGGAAGGCGTAAAGGAGCGTGCTGGGCCATGTATGGGCCAGAGCATCGACTTCCTTCGAGAAAAATGTTGGGCAATGAGAGTTGTCTTCTGAGGCGAAGAGGTCTATCTCTGCCCTCCCGAAGAACTCCCAAATCTTGAGGACCACTTGGGGGTGGAGCATCCACTCGTCGGAGGGGATGTTGCTCCGTGACAACATGTCTGCGCCCAGATTGTTCCTGCCAGGAACATGAGTCGCTCTGAGCGACTGAAGCCTCGGAAGAGCCCATTCCAGAAGACGTTTCGCCAGAGCGCATAAGCGGCTGGACGAGAGACCGCCCTGGTGGTTTAAATATGACACCACTGTCATACTGTCCGATCGGACTAGAACATGACGTCCTGTCAAGTGAGCCTGAAAAGACTGAAGGGCCTTCATCACTGCTAGCATCTCTAGCAGTTGATGTGTAGACGGCTTTCCTCGTGACTCCACGAGCCGAAGGCCGGTCTGCCCTCGCACACAGCGCCCCAACCCGAGTTGGAAGCATCCGTTGAGAGCACCGTCCTTCGTGAGACCGCCTGTAAGGGTACTCCGCGCTTGAACCACATAGGGTCCATCCAAGGTTTCAGTGCTAGAAGACAGGCCTGATTGACTTTGAGACATAAGCGGCCGTGCCGCCAGGCGCTGGGAGGAACCCGGAACTTCAACCAGTACTGAAGAGGCCGCATCCGAAGAAGGCCGAGCTGCAGCACCAGAGAGGCGGAAGCCATCAGCCCTAGTAGCCTCTGGAAAAACTTCAGAGGGAGACAGGCTTTGTTCTTGATTGAGGCCGTGAGCTGCTGAATCGTTAGAGCACGCTCCGGCGAGACTACTGCCGTCATGCGGACTGAGTCGAAAACTGCCCCTAGAAACGAGATTCGCTGGGTGGGGCACAGCGAGCTCTTGGCTAAGTTGACCCTGAGACCCAGACATTGTAAATGGCTGAGGAGCACGGATCTGTGGTGTTCCAGCTCGGCTCGCGAACGGGCTAGAATGAGCCAGTCGTCGAGATAATTCAGGACCCGGATTCCCATTTGCCTCAGAGGGGAAAGCGCCGCGTCCATGCACTTGGTGAAAGTGCGAGGAGCCAGAGACAGCCCGAAGGGCAGGACCGTATATTGGTACGCCACTCCCTCGTATGCGAATCTCAAGAATCGTCTGTGACGGGGGGCTATCTGGATGTGAAAATACGCATCCTTCAGGTCCAGCGAGCAGAACCAGTCCTCGGGGCAAATGTGCGCGAGGATCTGTTTCAGCGTCAGCATTTTGAACTTCCGTCTCATGAGGGAGTGATTCAAAAGTCTGAGGTCTAGAATGGGTCTGAGACCACCATCCTTCTTGGGGACCAGAAAGTAGCGGCTGTAAAAGCCTGACTCGCTCTCTGTCGGGGAAACTATTTCCACAGCTCCCTTTCTTAGCAACGTCATAACTTCGGCTCGGAGGACATGAGCGTCGTCCGGATTGACCGAGGTTTGAAGCACCCCGCCGAAGCGAGGGGGCCGTCGTGCAAACTGGAGCGAGTAGCCCTGGGTTACGATCCCCATAACCCATTCTGACACATCGGGGATGGCCTGCCAGGCCTCGGCCCGAGTGGCAAGGGGTTGAATGATATCGGGTGACAGACCGCCGTTGAGGGGGTCGTACACCGAGAGGGGTGGAAGAGTAAATTTGCTCTTTTTTAGATGAGGTGAAGTGAGGTAGTTTAGATGTTCGCCGTGAAAACGGCGTTTGGAGTGGGCGCAACAGGTGTGGGCCCAGCTATCACTTGGAGCATGTTTCCCACGCCCGGAATTAAACGAGGCGGAGGGGAAATTACTCGTGGGAGCTTTGGGGGCTGTCCGGTCGCAACGGGACGATCCCCCATCCTCTTCCTTCCTGACGAATCAGGACGACTTCGGAGGCACCGGGTCCAGCACAATCTTGGGCCGGGGTCCCTGGCGTCTCGGGAAGGGAGGGCACTTCGCAGGGCGCGAGCGCTGCCGATGCTCCTTGGGTGGCGCTGCCTGTGTTGCGGGTGGAGCTGGCTTGTTCTGCTGAGCCGGCGCAGTCCTGGGGCGGCTGGACGCAGAAGCAGAGCTGGAGCGCTTCGGCAAGAAATGCCTCATAGCCTGAGACGATTTCTGCGCAGCAGTAAAGCGCTCGGTGAAGCCGTCCACTGCAGGCCCGAAGAGACCAGAGGGAGAGACCGGGGCGTCTAAGAAGGCCGTCTTATCCAGGTCCTTGATCTCCGTTAGGTTGAGCCACAGGTGGCGCTCCAACACTACCAGGCTGGCCATGGAACGCCCGATGGCCTGGGCCGTAAGCCTTCGTGGCTCGCAGGGCAAGGTCGGTGGCGCTGCGAAGGTCCTTGAAAGCCGGCGCGTCAATTCCAGACTCGTCCAGCGAGCGGAGGAGTTTGGCCTGGAAGACCTGAAATATGGCCATTGTATGGAGCGCGGAGGCAGCCTGGCCCGCCGAGGTGTAAGCCCGTCCAGCCAAAGTAGAGGTGGTCCGACAGGGCTTGGAAGGAAGGGCCCTCTTGGTCTTCCATCCCACAGCCGCGGGAGGGCAGAGGTGAGCAGCCACCGCTTCATCTAGGGGTGGCAGGTGCTCGTATCCCTTCTCTTCGGCGCCGTCGACGGCGGTGAGGGCGGAGCGGTGCGTTGTGTGAAGGCGGGCGGAATACGGAGCGCGCCACGACTTCGTGAGCTCCTCGTGGACCTCAGGAAAAAAGGGCGCTGAGCGCTGGCGAGGTGCTTGGCGGCGGCCTGGCAGGAACCACTCGTCCAGGCGGCCGCGAGATGGCTCCTCTGGAGGGGCCCACTCGAGGTCCAGCTCTTCCACGGCTCTGGACAGGATGCGGAAAAGCTCGGCATCCATGCCCTGGCCGTGCTCAATGGGCTCCAAGGGAGGCGGGGGAGCGGGGTCATCCGGCTCGCCAGCCCATCCTTCCGCTTCGGAAGCCGCAAGTGACATGGAGTCATCCTGCTCGTCGTCTGTTCCTCCGAATGAGACGAGGTCACTTGCTTCGGCAGAGGGACGCTGCTCAGGGCGAGAGAACAGGACGGGAGAGAGTTCCCTCGGAGGAGAAGGCGAGGCACGCGGGGGCTGGGCCGGCGTGAGCTCGCCTAACTCCGGGCGCTGAGTCGCTCTACCCCGCTGTCTCTTCCTGGCCGGTTCGCGGGAGGAAGGAGACGGGAGGGCGCGAGCGGCGAGATCGCCCTCCGTGAAGAAGGCGACCCGCGAGCGCAGGGAACTGAGACTCATGCACTCGCAGTGCGGGCATGAGTCTCCAGCAAGCGCGCCGTCCGCATGGGGCTTGCCCAGGCAGGCGACACACTCGCTGTGACCGTCGCTATCGTGCAGGGGGGCCCTGCACGTAGCACATGAGTGACGGGGCATCGTGAGACGCCGGTGCCGTGAAAACGGCAGTTGGGTGGCTCTTTGTAGAGCGGCGAGGGCCGCGGAAGCTCTTAGAAGCGGTGAAAACCGCTGAAATCGCTCTTTTAGAGCGGCGTTAAGCCGCGGGTGAAGCTCTCAGGCGGCGCGCCGGATGGCGGCAGGGGACGCACAGGAAGCGGCCGGGAGCGGGAAGCGGGAGGCGGCGGCTCGACGACGGCGCAGAAGCTGCAGTCAGTGAGGGCGCCGGCGCTGTCCTCAACCGGCGAGTCCAGGCGAGTCCGCTGCGGGAAGCCTCTTCAGACGGCGGCGAGAGCTGTCAGGAAGGCGGCGAGCTTCTTCGGCTTCAGGCGGAGATCAGCGAAGAGAAGTAGAGGTCGTCGCTGAAGGAGAAAACACTGAAATCCTATGGCGAAACGCCTGCTTATATAGCCCCTAACCCCGCCCATTTCGGCGGGAATATTCGCGCGTTTTGTCGTCATAGGTCGCGCAGCTATGCCGCGCCGTCATTGGTTCAACAACTTGTCTATGAGTGAACCAATGACGATGCAGTTACACTGCGTTATTGAAAAAGGCTTCAGCAGCGGGGAAAAAGGGAGACCTTTCCCCACACGCAGTACGAGTGAAGTATCGAAAGGGAACTCATGGTTTTCCTTGTGAAACTCAAGATGTGCCATCTCTTCAACCATTCATTTTGTTAAACTTGACATCTTAAGAGTTCATTCTATAGTTGGGATCATCTCTCTCAAATGTGAATGGTCTTAATCCCTGCTTAGCTGGACTGGCTGACACCAAAATGATGAGATCTTCGATTTAGGGTCCTGAGTGTTGATTCGGGATTTTACTACTTTTTACAGTTTAAAGGAGTTATTTATGTCTCATTAGCTCTCACTTTTTAGTTCCTACATTATATCTGCACTTTATCCAGTATTCAGAGAAGCTCAAAGCGTAAAACAACAACAAACAAAATAAAACAAAAACAACAACAACAACAAAAACACTCCTTTTCATGATTAAGTCTAGAAATGTAAGTTGCCTTGGCACGTGTTATACAAATTGTGTTGCACAATGATGAATAATTTTTTATATATATTAAACTCTGCCTACTTCTCTTGATGAATAAATGGCAGCTACCCGCATGAATGTGCACTTATTTTCAGTGTATTTTTGTAAAACTTTTGTAAACAATATGCACCTCTAATAACCATATATATATATATATATATATATATATATATATATATATATATATATTACAAAAAACACATTTTAGATAATTTTTAATTAAGTTACATATAAAGTTTAGTTAAAGTACATAAAAAGTATATAAGGTAAAAAGTACAAAATCCAAAGAACGGAGGCAGGTTAGTCACATTACACTGACTTTAAGTTATGGGGTTCTTCTATACTATTTTATCATTACGATAGCAATATGTATGTTTCTTTATGGTTCTATGTTTCTTTGTTTATATGAGAATGAGAAATTGAAAATTATTCCTTCATATGCTGAGATGAGGTGATGTGTTGTTGTGTCTTATATAAGTATGGCGATACGTGTGATTGTGTTTCTAACACTTACTGGACTGTGCGTCGCTGATTCCAAAGGTATGTTTAAAATAATACAAGTAAAAATGCCTGGTTTTAAAAATCTGTAACCATTGTGTATTATTATATATCAGTCAGATTAATTTATTAAAATTATATGCTTAAATATGGTAATTGAAAACTTGTGATTTATTTATTTATATTTATTTGTATTACTTTGAACCTGTCTTATAGTTTTTTATCGATTTCATATCATATTGAACAGGGAATCTTGCTCTTAATGCCATGGCTGTGCAGTCCTCCTTAGGCCACCCACAGGGAGATGCTCAACATGCAATAGATGGAAAAAGAGACTCAAATTACGCGAAGGAATCATGCACTCACACTAAAACTGAGTTTAATCCATGGTGGAGAGTTGACCTTGGAAATGTCTACAGTATAAGCAACGTTACCATCACTAATCGTCAAGACTGTTGCAAAGAGCGGCTTAGAGGAGCTCAGATTCGTATTGGTAACAGTCTGGCCAACAACGGAAACAACAATGAGCTGTAAGAAATGTTTCAATTGTTCTATCATCTTCCCATGTTTATCATGTTCAGTCTGGTTTAATAAAACAGGAGGCAAAATTGAACCTCCTCCACAAACCAACCACTCAGAGAGCCACAGCCATGGAGATGAACTTTACTTGAACATATTTAATCCAGACTGTGATTAGACATTTGTAAGTTTAGACCACTGTTTCTTGTAGAAATGCAATATAAAACAAAAATAATTTGTATAGGTTGTTTGCACATGACGTCATGGAGCGGCGCAAAATGCAGTTGGAGGGCAGGAAGTGATTTTCTACATAGGGAAGCACTATGAAATGCCTATGTTTTGCGTCGTTTATGGTTGCTCTAATTGATCAAATCAAGAAACCATAAGGAGCCTTTATCATGTACCAAAAGTTGTTGCTCATCAGGGGGAAAAATGCAAGAAATTGACTAAAAAAATGCAGGAAAAAGCGTCTGCAATCAGGTGTGGCTGAGTCGGATAATGCTTGTGTGTGCAATATGACTTGAATGTCCAACCACTAACAAAAAAGTACTATTCCTCCATAGATTTGTATGATTTCATTTGTTTTCTATAAGGATGTCGTGTCCATTTGCATAAAGTACCTTAACTGTAATTTTCCTCAGTATAACATGTTTTAAAAAAAATTTCAACTTAAGTCTTACACAGTGTGAGCAGGTTCGAACCAAGTCTTCTTACGAGACATGATCGACCACTTCATATGATAAACATCTTAATTTAAGCATTTATTCACATAAACACTGATAACAAATAACGTGTCCATGGCAACAATAGAAATTTATAACAGCAAAACCTTGGTCGCTGTTGTGAAACACTTAACGGTTTCCCTTAGAGAACTGTTTAAGGTATTATATCAAGATTTTGTTTATTATATAGACATGTAATATAGAAATTCCCATAATTATATAGACATTCCCATAGGTAAGGGGAAGTCACGCCTTAAGTTTCATACTTGAGGGAAAAACCTGGTGCTTTACGCAACTGGGCACTGGAGAAGTTGCATCTCGATGACGGGCAAATATACCAATTCAGTATAAAAATCGCTCCTCTTTATAATGTAAGGATCAAGTCCAACATATGTTGTGATTTTCTGTTTATATCTCTCTTGAAATAGTGTCTAAACCAATACATTATGGACTTTCCTCGATCTTGTCCTTTCTACTTTTCACTTCCTGCCCTCTATCTGAATTTTGAGCGTCATCAGAATCACGTGATTGTAAACAAGCTATTGTGAAGAGTGCTGTACAAAACCATTTGATTTCAGTACAGATTAAATGAATTTGTTAGACATGTGCAATGTGTTGTGAGGCCTCTGGTTTTCATTTTAACACTGTTCTTTATGTATTTGCAGGGCTGCAACTATTCTCACTGTTCTTGATGGCACAGAAACATTTTCATTTGAGTCTGTTAATGGCCGATATGTCAACATTTTTTTACCTGGAAATGATGAAGTCCTTACTCTGTGTGAAGTCGAGGTGTTTGCAGGTTAGGAACAGAGAGAGAAGAAACTCTGTGATAAAATTTGTTTATGTACTTATGTGTGTTTTATGTGTAATGTGTGTATAACTGATATTATTTTATTAACAGAAAATGACATACCATCCTACATTTGTAGTCCAAGTAAGTGTTCTTCATTACTTTGGATGTTGTTGTCAGTAATACATATATATAATATTCTTACTGAACATTCTGAAACTATAATATACATAATGTATATCAAGACAGTTGTTATCACAAAATAAACCTGACAGGGTGATTATTATATGGTTACTAGCCACACATAAATAATTCTGGACATAAAATATTGATTTTAGTTTAAATATTTGATTAGCTCACTTGTAATATACTCAAAGCTTCTGTGAAGAAAAAAAGATTCCTAGCAAGACAAACATTTAAGGGTTTATGTACAGTCAAGTAAACCAAACAAATGATTACATGGACATATTGATTTGAGATTAAACTATTTTAAATTCTTGCCTGTTTGTTATCTTAGAATCCATTACAGTGTACACAAACAATGATTTTGGCAACAAGGCGAACTCTACAGTACTCTTAGTACTAAAAATATTTCAATACAATCAATAACTATAACAGAGACGCACCAGTTGTGTTTGTTTGAATCGAGAAAGAGCAGGTCTGTGGTGTGATACAAGAAACATCAATGAAAGTCCGGCTTCAGAAACCCGGATGAACTGTCTGTTATACAGCGTTACTATTGATGACGGTCATTATCTGGAAATATCAGACCTCAGAATGTCACAACTGACCAATCAGAATCAAGTATTCCAGAGAGCCGTGTAATCCTTTGGATTAAATATCTTAGCATTATTTTGCCCATTATATTGGAATTATAATTCAGCACATTAAAATAAAATAAAAAATTATTGTTTATTATTTTATGTTAAACAGGGAATCTAGCTGTTGGAGGCAAAGCTGTCCAGTCTTCCACATACAGTACAAATGGACCTCAAAATGCTATTGATGGCAACAGGAATCCAATTGCCGGTCGTGGGTCATGCAGTTATACTAATGGGGACAGGGACGCCTGGTGGAGAGTTGACTTATTGGATGTCTACAAGATAACCAGGGTTAGCATCACTAATCGTGGAGACGGTGCTGCAGAGAGAATAAATGGTGCTCAGATCCGTATCGGCAAAAGCCTGGAAAATAATGGCAACAATAATGAGCTGTAAGTATTTTCTCTCTTTATGCTTACACAAATGGTTAGAATATGAGTAAATAAAATTACTTTGAATAAATCATGCCTTCGACAGAAGTATATTTAATATGATTCATGCCGTTTTGATACGCCCCTCTCTATTTCTCTGTTACTGTGTTTCTTCACAGGGCTGCGACTGTTGTGTCCATCCTACTTGGAGAGACACAAACATTTGAGTTTAAGCCTATTAAGGGGCGATATGTCAACATTATTATTCCTGGCCGCAATGAATATCTCACACTGTGTGAGGTTGAGGTGTTTGCAGGTGAGTGATAAAAGAAGAGAGACATGGTGTGTAGACATTTGTACTATATGTACTATTTATACTATGTGTACGTTCCCTTAATGATGTTTTGTTCTGTTTTCATTGCCAGATTAAGTGGAATGAGATGATGTTACACCACAGTCCACTGATCCTATAAGCAAAATACCAAACTACTGTTTTCTGAGCAATACTAATATTGCACTTTTTTCATTGTTTTCATTTTACCTGTGCACCTTTTATTCTTAAGATAAAAGATAAGTTTCAGTGCACATTCAGTAAAGGGATGAAATGGTTTTTAAAATGCACCTATCTTTTACCTATCTTTGTTTATCTTTGCTTTCTACATGAATAAATGACTTCAGCATTGCATGATGTTGTATTTCATGTTTCTGGATCAAAAAGGCTCATTTAGATATTCACAATGAGGAGGAGGTGTAGTGTTACATAGCTACCCATCTAGAGTTGAGGAGCTGGTAACAAAGTTAAGAAGAATTATTAATTAATTAATTTATTTATTTTTTAAAAAAGAGAAAGAACGAGGATGTCCAACATTCTGTCCCAGAATCAACAACACAACCACCAATTCAACCAATGTTAACTTTTAATTCTCTGTTATAAAGAGTAAAAAAGCAAAAAAATAACAATAACCATAACACAAATATCAATATCAAAAGAATAATAATGAAAACATGTGCGATAGCTTTAGGGAAGAGCCTGGCCAAAATAACAAACAAAACAAACTAACTAACTAGAAATCTCTCTAAATGACCTGGAGAAATATAATCCAGAAAAATTAATTACATAACCCTCTCTACCTGTTTAACCCTCTGGAGCCTGAGGCTAATTTGGGGCCCAGGAGAAGTTTTGACATGCCCTGACATTTGTGCTTTTTTCAGTTGTTCATAAACATATTAATGGAAAAGGTGTTATGACACTGTATTCAGCATGAACTGGGCTACCATAATATGTGAGGAACATGTATGTACATGTTTGTGTTTTTGAAGGATTTAAAAAAGTAGGCTAAGGAAAACCATAAAATAAACATCAAAATTAAATAAAGACTTTAATACACTCATCCCCAGAAGGGCTTTTATAGACTACAATTACAATAATAATGATAATTATTGTTATAAATACAAGTTTTTTGCTGAATTAACCAATACTTAGTAGCTCTCTTAAAAATATTAAAACTTGCAGCAGATTTTACATAATTAGGTTGTAAATTCCAAAATTGTGCACCTTTCACAGAGAATGCATTCTGAACAAAAGATATTTTGCAAAATGAAATTTTACAGTGGCCACTAGAGTAAGAATAGAATTACATAAGGCTGAGGGGCAAGAACAGTTAAAATTTTGAACACAAGTTTTACATAGTGAAAATGAACAAAATTAGCAAAGCCTAGAATCTTATATGTACTTAAGATATGGCAGTGATGATATCTTATTTGCCTCCTATCCAAGGCCCAGATATAAAGACATTCAATCTGTTTAATTACAAAAACTGTCAATCTTTATGTGTCAGGATTGCATTGGTCCTTCTTCCTTCACGCACACTCTGGACTCCATTTCCCATCATCCCTCCTGGTTCTCGCCTGCACTTACTCAGTCCCACACTAGCACCACAAGCATCAGGTTGAGCACCACACTAATCCCAGCACAAAAGAGGAGGCAGAAAAGGAAGAAAGGGCCCTCCTCTAAGCATCCTGCTTGGATCTTTAATTCAGTGGTCTCAACACTCTCAAGTTCAGTAGTCCTGAGCATGCTCCAGAGTCCACCCCAGCCCCTGAACCTGCTCCAGAGTCTGTCCCGGCCTCTGAGCCCACTCCAGAGTTTGCCCAAGAGCTTAGCCAGGAGCCCATTCGGGAAGCCGCTCTAGAGTACACCCCAGATGTTAGCCAGGAGCCCGCTCAAGCCCCATAGTTCAGACAGGAGAAAGCAGTGATCCTACGATCCTCACGTCTTTAGTATCTACAGCACTGTCCATGATGGCTACAGCTTTTTTGTATGTGTTGGTATTTTGTATGTCTATGCACACACAGCTGTAACTCTTTCCAAGAAATTTTAAGGGGGTGGGGGGCCTTCACCTGTCACAGCCACGGAGGCTGATGAAAGTTCCCTCATCACAGCCTTGATGGCCGAACAAAGCTCTCTCGTCATGGCCACAAATTAGCAGATCATCCCCTCATGGCAGTTAAGGCAACTCTTATAGGAAGTACTCTACTCTTCAGTTCCCACATACAGAGTCTGTCCCAGAAAAAGAAATTCCAGAATCCGTTCCAGAGAAAGAGATTACAGAGTCTGATCCAGAAAGTGAAATTCCAGAGTTCATTCAAGAGAAAAATATTCCAGAGTCAATTCTAGGAAAAGGAATTACAGAATTCGTTTCAGAGAAAGAAAATCCAGAATCTTCCCCATCATCCAGGTTGACCACCACACTAACCCCAGCACAAAAGAGGAGGCAGAGAAGGAAGAAAGTGCCCTCCTCAAAAATAATATATTCAGGTTGACGTAGATAAAATAAAAGATAAAGCTGCTATGATCAACCAGTTAAATAAACACTATATTCATGCAGGGACTGTATTTGACAGTTTGAATATAAATACAATTGTCTCATGTTCTGTGGTTACACCAGTGGTTGGAAATCTGGATATGTTTGTTTTCAAACCTGTTTCTGTAACTGAAGTGTGTAAAGTGTTGAAAGGCATTGTAAGGGTGGAACTCCAACAGGGGCTCAGGCTGTAAGGTTGCTGAGCGACTAAAGAAACTTTATCAGCAAGATGGTAGAAAACACATTCTTATCTCTTATACCAACAACGGAAATAAGTGCAGTTATAATAGCAAAATATGTGGGAGAGCATTGCTATAGTGTGACAATATTTTATTGCAATAGGAGCACATTAATGTTACTAAATCAAAACTAGTTAGCACATCATTTGTAATTGAAAGGGTTCAATGACAATATCTGATTATGGTTACACTTAAAATAATTATAAAATAGATGTATGAGATGATAAAATCACCATGATTACCATTAATCATACACAGCATGTATGAAAAAGTTACCTGAGAGAGAAAGAGAAAGAGAAAGAGGGGGGGGGGGGGGCAAAACAATCATTCTGGTGTACTATTAAAAGGATAGGTCTGCAACTGGAGAGAGCATCGGGAGACGTGTGGTAAGCGAGTGAGGAGCAGGAGTGTGCGAGAGAGAGAGGGACTACTGACTGAGAACACACACACACACCTATCTTGGACTGATCGGGAGATCATACTGGAGTGAAGCCCTTCTTCGGATATGGATTATTTGTTGTGCGTTGCACAGTCTTTTTGTTGGAACTTTGTTTTATGTAATAAAAGCTCAGTCAGTATTCAAAGTCGACCCTGTCCTCTTCCTTCCCTACGAACTTATCTTTAAAAGTACTACACTGGTGCCGAAACCCGGAAAGGGAGTTGGACGGCCGCTGCCATGCAATCATCGTCCTCCGTGCCATTTGCGGATCTCATCGCGTCCCTCGCGGTCCTACATCAGGAACAGCATCAGGCCCTGTTGGATCTGAGAACCGACCAGGAGCGTCGGTTTCAAGCCATCCTTCAGACCCAGCAGGAGGACCGCGAGAGGTTCCGGTCCTGCTTCTCCCCTCTCTCTGCGCCAATCATTTAACCCACTCTCTGCCACGAGAGCGGCGGGCAGGTCTGGGCCGGCCTGTTGGCGTTGCGGGCAATGTTCCCTCTAATTTTTTTTCCTCGCTGAGCAAAACTTTTCTCTGTTGAGCGCACATTTTGGCCACCTGAGCAAAAACATACTTTATATCAGACCTGTACAATCAACGTAGTGATATATTAAATAATATGTTTGAAAACAAGCAGTTCAGTCACTAAATTAAGCACATTTTAGGTTACTTGAGATCTTTTTACATTGCTGTATTAACTGTACCAGTCTTTACCAAGAAATTCTATTAAAAAATAATTTATATACTTTATAATAATATAATATAAGCAGTTACAATGATGGTTTGGAACAACAATCCCCTTGTGAGATAATTTTTTTTAGGCTTACATTATAATATAATAAAATATAATATAATATTTAAGTTTTAAACTGATATACAGTATTATATCAGTTTAAATGCTTCCATTTGTTTTAATATATTATAAAGTAAAAACAAACTGAAGCATTTAAACAGATCTTATAGCTAAATATTTTTAAGAAAAGTGAACGTTAACTCGTTTATAGTTATCTAAACATCCCTGAAACCCACACCACCACACACACAAATCTATTTAAACTGAGGTATATCACTGATGTATTTTGAGTTTGCAAGCTAGACCTGTGGTGGGTGTGTGATTGTAAATGTCTCAGAGTTTTGTTAGCATTCTGTGCCCATCATCCGTTATTTCCGCCACTTTTCAATAAAACATGATGTTTTATTTCACATTTCTTTTCGTTTCGCGTTGCCTCTCGTATTGATGTATTTAGTCCGCAAACATTACAGTATTCTTACCGCGACTGATTTGGCTCAGGGCCAGCCAGCTCACACATGCTCAATCGTTCTCTTTCTATCAAACCTGTAAACCGCATTCACCGGTTCCAACTCTATAGCGACAATAACTCTATAGCGGTTGTCCAGAGCACTGCAATTATTTCTCATTTAAACTACTACAATCAAATGGATTTCCCCACACATGATTTTTATGTCTGTTCTCTGCACGGCAATTATTTTTTCTGCGCTGCCGCGGCTTCAGAAGTGCGCGGCCGCGCACGCGCGCAGCTTAGAGGGAACATTGGTTGCGGGGACCCGGGGCATTTTGTGGATAAGTGACCAGTGATGGAGGTGGGGACGTTGATCCGGGTCCCGGACGACCTGCAGGCTGCCCCTGGTCAGGCTGGCTGGTACCAAATACCTGTGAGTATCGAGGGGGGTACCTATCAGGCTTTGGTGGACTCAGGGTGTAACCAAACCTCTGTTCATCAAAGTCTGATTTCAACTGATTTCAACCGAAATTCAGTATGTGATGGACTTGAGAACAAAACTCCACACTTTGGGGCAGCTATCCATGGAGAATTTGTTACAAGCTCAGCACAAACAGAGCCAACTGTATGACAGGGGGACTAATTTACGCAAATTTTCACCGGGAGATAAAGTGCTTGTATTGCTCCCCACTTCAAGCTCAAAATTACTGGCAAAGTGGCAAGGACCGTTTGAGGTTACACGGCAAGTTGGGGATCTCGATTATGAGGTAATACGATCGGATAGGAGAGGAGCACGTCAAATTTACCACCTCAACCTCCTTAAAAAATGGAATGAGGCAGAATCAGTGATGCTGGTGACGGTGATTAGCGGGGAGGATGATATCGGGCCAGAGGCGAATGTCAAAAAACAATCCCTCGCTCTGGCCCCAGGGGGAGATCACCTCTCGCCCTCCCAGCTCACTGATTTAACTAAGTCACAAGCAGAGTTTGCTGACGTGTTTTCTCCCCTACCGGGTTGTACCGACCTCATTCAGCACCACATCGAGACAGAGCCAGGCGTGGTGATTCACAGCCGGCCGTATAGGTTGCCAGAACACAAGAAAAAGGTAGTTCAGGCGGAATTAGGGGCAATGCTTGAAATGGGAGTAATAGAAGAGTCCAGCAGTAATTGGGCGAGCCCGATAGTTTTGGTCACCAATCCTCGGTAAGTTTGCAGCGCGATATTAACACTCCTGCTTCCTCTACACCATGTGTTTCTCTGCACAGGACCCGAGCACCCAGAATGCGTTCATTCCAGCCCTCATTCACTCCGGCGCCATCACACCAGGGACCTTGGGTTCTTCAGCAGCAGAAGACACTAGCCAGGCCTCGGACCAGGACCTCTCCTCCTCCGCCGCCCCCGGTCTTCGAGGTCTCGACGAGGAACCGCTTCTGCCCTCTTCGCGACGCCGTGGTCATCGGAGACTCCATCGTCTGTCACGTCCACGCTACCACAGCCAAAGGTAAGGTGCGCAGTCACTGTTTTCCTGGTGCTCATGTTCTTGATGTCACTGTGCAGGTTCCTGTGATCCTGAATGCCGCTGAGAACATCGGAGCTGTAGTGCTGCACGCGGGGGTGAACGACACCAGGCTGCGGCAGACGGAGGTGCTGAAGCAGGACTTCAGGAGCCTGATCAAGACAGTACGAGCCACATCTCCTGCGACGAAGATCATCGTGTCCGGACTGCTTCCGACGTACCAACATGGACATAAAAGGTTCAGTAGATTATTTGCTTTAAATGAATGGTTGATGTCTTGGTGTAATGAACAGAAGCTGCTCTTTATAAATAATTGGAATCTTTTCTGGGAACAACCTAGGCTCTTCCGTGCTGATGGCCTGCACCCCAGCAGAATCGGAGCTGATCTTCTATCAGAGAACATCTCCAAGATGCTTCGCACCATATTTCGCACCACTTAATTGATAGAAATGTGAGTGTAGTACAGTCTATAGAAACTGTGTCTATTCCCCGAGTAGTGAGGTTTAACAATAAAAATAAAGGATCTAGAAAAAATCTGATTGTGATCAAACCAGAAACTCACAAAATTACTGAACAAAAACAATTTCTGGAGCTAGGGCTACTAAACATTAGATCACTGACACCTAAGGCAGATATTATAAATGGAATGATCACAGATAATAGTCTTGATCTAATTTGCCTTACTGAAACATGGCTTAAACCAAATGATTATTTCGGTCTAATGAGTCTTGTCCACCTGGCTACTGTTAAAACAAATGCCGTCCGATTGGCTGTGGTAGTGGTGTAGCAACAATCCATACAGATATTCTTAACGTTACTCAGAAAACAAACTGCAGAGTTAATTCATTTGAAATTCTTATGCTAATGTTACACTCTCTGATATAAGAGAAAAGTCGGTACTATCTCTTGCTTTGGCTACTGTTTGTAGACCTCCAGGGCCTTATTGTAATGAATCATCACTTAGACAGGGATCAATTTGCATGCTTTATTATAGAAAGGAGTGGTCGTACAGGCTGGGTCAAACATGGACAAACAGGTACAACAGAGGCAGAAATGTGGTCAGATAACAGGCAAAAGGTCAGGACAGGCAGATATCACTCACATATCGGTAACCAGGCACGAGTCAAAGGGCGGGCAGCAGGAATCAGTAACCAGGGTCAGATGTATTCAGCAACAGGCAGACAAACAGGAAATAACACTCAGAAATGTTCACTTAGGCAAAACAAGACTTCGCGATGTATGAGTGTGTAAGACAGTCCTTTATAGTCCGGGTAATGGCTGACAGCTGCAGGTGCAATCAGTCCAAGGTATGGGCTTATGGGTAATGTAGTGCGAGTGTGTGATAGTGTCAGTATTCGGGTGAAGGCTCCCTCCGATGGTCAGAGGAGGGAACCAAGGAACTCGTCATCATGACACTTAAGGCCTGTACACACCGGGACGAATATCGCACGCTTTTATCGCCAGCGTTTTTCAGAAAGTTTTTTTTTGTGGTCACACCCAAGCGATTTTCACTGGCAATGCGCAGAGTGAACGTGCAAATTCACTCCCTGACAGTATGTGGTGCTTGTGCTTAACGGTAGTGCAAATAAACATATTTATGATATTAATAAAGTTAAAGAAGATAAAAATGCAGATATTAAATGGCATATATATGAGAGATGGTAGTCAGAAACGGTAGTGCAAATAAACATATGATATTAGGGTAACACTTTAGAATAACTCACGCTATGAAGCATTAGTTAAGCATTAGTAAATAGTTAATTCATCATTTATAAAACATTAATAGACATTAGTAAGCCATTTATAAATACAGCTGTAAATGATTTGTTCTTGATTTATAAACATATCTATAATGAGTTTAATAATTGTATTTTCATACTTTATTAATGATCATTTTATCATTTCTAAATTATGTATTACATTATTCACAAACCAGTAATTTAGGAGTTGTCAGTGGTTCATAAGATCATTTAGGAAGTGTAAGTAAATGATTAATAAAATATTTAAATGTACACTTATGCATCTTATTATTTAGACATATAGTATTAGTTACTCAGTGTGTTAATAAATGCTTTATTAACATATTCCTAATGTCAAAACTACCTCGGTACTAACTTTAAAACATTAGAGAACAGCAGTGCAGAAGATCACTGAACCTTTAAATCTCATTTATAAAAGCTTTACAAAGCATAAATAGTCCTCACTTTAGATGAGCTCACAAAATAGTTAACTAGACACTTCTAAATGTTTTATAATTATCTGAATTAATCATGAATTGCAGTAGGAATATGTGTTAATAAAACATTTACTAACACACTAAGTAACTATTACTATGTGTCTAAATAATAAGATGTATAAATGAATGTTTAAATAGTTTATTAATCATTTACTTACACTTACTAAATGAACTACTGACAACTCCTAAATAACTGGTTTGTAAATAATGTAATACTTAATTTAGAAATTATAAATTGATTATTAATAAAGTATGAAAATACAATTATTAAACACATTATAGATATGCTTATAAATCAAGAATAAAGCAATTATAGCTGTATTTATAAACTACTTACTAATGTCTATTAATGCTTTATAAGTGATGAAATAACTATTAACTAATGCTTAACTAATGCTTCATAGTGTGCAGTTATTATAAAGTGTTACCGATATTAGTAAAGTTAAAGAAGATAAAAATGCAGATATTAAATGGCATATATGAGAGATGGTAGTCAGAAACAGTAGTGCAAATAAACATTTATGAAATAGACATTCTCAACTATATTTCTTGAATGTAAAAGAAAAAAAAAAACAGCAAAAATACAGAAATAATGCACATCTATTGGTATGGCCAAGAACTGGCAGAGCACCCATAGCGTGCGTCTCAATCAGCTCCCTAGTTCACTAGTCAGGGCACTGATCAGGGAGTCAGCCACATTAATTTAAATGGTATACTGATACACGACCTAGGAAGCTAGGGAGCTGTTTGAGACGCAGGGATAGTTTGTAGGGGTCTTCCTCGTCTACTTGCTTTCTCTTCATCGTCTTGTGTGCTCGGCAAGACTGTTTTGTGCTTGAGCGCCACCAAGTCGTGTTTTACTGTAACTTCAGAGATCCAGGCATGTAAACAAAAGCACCAATCTCATTGGTCGGCCAGTTTTTAACACGGCACGTCAAACCAAAAAAACAAACCTGAGGCATTTTTAAAAAAAATGACGCTTTTACGCCTCGCGTTTTTCGCGTCGGTGTGCACACTCACATTGGCGCCCATTGTTTAGTCAAGAGGCGTTAAACGTCTGCGAAAATCACGCGCGATATTCGTCCTGGTGTGAACAGGCCTTTATGCTGATTTCCTAATTTGCAGACTTTCTCTCAGACATGCTGGTCAACGTCGATAAAGCACTGATTGTTGGAGATTTTAACATTCATGTAGACAATACAAATGATGCATTAGGGGCTGCTTTTACAGATTTACTAAACTCCTTTGGGGTCAAACAAATCGTCACTGGACCCACTCACCGTTTTAATCATACACTAGATTTATTTATATCACATGGAATCAATCCAACCGATATAGAAATTCTACCACAAAGTGATGATGTCACTGATCACTACCTTGTAACACGCGTACTGCATACTGATGATATTTGTCAAATTGCGTCAAAATTTGTCGAACTATAGATAAATTCACAAATAAACTGCCTGATCTGTCTCAGCTGCTTATTGTACCTAAACACACAAATGATCTCGAGAAAATGACTAGCAGGATGTGCACCATTTTCACTAGTACATTAGATACTGTTGCACCTATGAGATTTAAAAAAGTTAGAGAGAAAAATACTGTACCATGGTACAACAGTATTACTCACGCTATCAAAAGAGAAACTCGTAATCTAGAACGCAAATGGAGACAAACTCGTTTAGAGGTCTTCAGAATCGCGTGGAAAGACAGCTCGTCCCGTTATAGAAAGACTCTAAAAGCAGCCAGGGCCGAGCATCTCTGCAAACTTATAGAAAATAACCAAAACAATCCAAGGTTCTTGTTTAGTACAGTGGCTAGATTAACAAATAAACAGACATCACCAGAACAAAACATTTCATTACAGTTTAGTAATAATGACTTTATGAATTTCTTTACTGAGAAAATCGAAAGTATCAGAAATACAATTGTAAATGAACAACCTTTGACAGAGTTTTATGATTCAGCCTCAATTATTGCCCCTCAAGAACAGTTGCAGTGCTTTATAACTATAGGACAGGAAGAGCTAAATAAACTTATCTCTGCGTCTAAACCAATAACATGTTTATTAGATCTAATACCCACTAAACTACTGAAAGAATTGTTACCTGTAGCAGAAGAGCCTCTTCTCAATATTATTAACTCGTCTTTATCTCTAGGTCACGTCCCACGACCGTTCAAGCTAGCAGTTATTAAGCCTCTCATTAAGAAACCACAATTAGATACAAATGTATTGGCAAATTACAGACCCATTTAAAATCTTCCATTTATGTCTAAAATACTAGAAAAAGTGGTGTCAGTCCAATTGTGCTCCTTCTTGCAAAAAACGCTATCTATGAAAAATTTCAGTCAGGATTCAGATCTCATCATTCAGATCTCATCATTCAGATCTGGATACTTTAGATAGAAATTTGTTGCCCATTCTCAATGGGAAAGTGCCCAAGCTACATCCCACAGCAAAACTGCCCAGCAAAATTGCTCAAAAAGTTGCCCTGTGTATCATCACCTTAAGATCACGATAGTAATCTATGGAGTGCCGCAAGGATCAGTGTTAGGCCCTCTGCTATTTTCAGTATACATGCTGTCACTTGGCAATATTATAAGAAAACATGGGATTAGTTTCCACTGCTATGCCGATGATACTCAGTTATATATTTCAACACAACCAGATGAAATCTCTAAATTATCCAATTTGACAGAGTGTGTTAAATAAGTGGATGATTAGTTATTTTCTTCTATTAAATTCAGATAAGACTGAAGTATTACTTATTGGACCAAAAACCTGTACACAGAATCTCTCAGACTACAATCTGCATTTTGAAGGATGTACTGTTACTCCATCCTCGACAGTTAACCCTCTGGAGTCTGAGGCTGATTTGGGGCCTGGAGAAGTTTTGACATGCCCTGACATTTGTGCTTTTTTCAGTTGTTCATAAACATATAAATGACAAAAGTGTCATTACACTGTATTCAGCACAAACTAGGCTACCATAATATGTGAGGAACATGTATGTACATGTTTGTGTTTTTGAAGGAATAACGTTTATGCGTGGTTATTGAAAAAAACAAAAAACTTAAGTCACTGAAATAAGGCCAACAAAAAAATAATATTAAATCTGTGTTCACAAGACTTCTGGATATTGAAGGTTGTAGACTAGAGTTTTTGCTTCAAAATTATGTAAAAATTATCCTTCCTACTCCTTCATATAAAACAATAGAGAGATTTAAATTTTCTAAAACATCTTTGGTCAAGAAACACAGTATGTGTGGAGGCATGAATCATCATGAATAATGGATGATTTACACCTGAGAAGACAAAAGAATTGCATAAAGAGCTTTAATGACCTGCATAAATAATGAGCTCTTTCAGTCAGGTAGGCTGTGAAAAAACCCTCTGTGATCATATTTCAAAGCTTATCATGGTGTAAATCAAACATACAGAAAAAACAGCAATACTGTGAAATATTATTACAATTTAAAATAATGGTATTCTATTATATACTTTAAAATATAATGTATTTCTGTGTGTCACAGACACGTCAGGTTCCACCTCACTGCCTTACCCACGCACTCAATCACCTGAGTATTAATCACCGCCACCTGCACGTCATCAACTCAGCAATCACCAGCACTATATAACCACCACACTCACACACAGCATTTGTCCGGTCTCGTTTGCACTACAGTCTCTGTATGCTTACCTCAAGGACTCCTAAATGCCATACTTACCTGCTCCAGTCGTCTCCTTCAGCTCCTTCGTCTCCTGGTCTCCTCGTGTACCTACCTGCTTGTGTGTGTGAGTGTCTCCGCCATCATCCCCCTACTCATCTCTCCATCTGCATCTGCAAGACATCAAAGGACAGTATCACATTCCCTCATCCATTCAAGAACTGCTATATGCTCGCTATTTAACCATCTGCTCTACTGTTTCATCAATAAACTTACCTGCATTGCTTTTACTCCTGCCTCCGTGTCTCTGTTGTAACACTGTGATGCAAAGTGTCTGAACAATTATGTTACCTCTATGGCATTTTATATAGGCTTTTAGCTTAAAAGCATGCGCATTTGGAGAAATATTGATGGATTCTCATATGTTTGTCAATTTTCTATACAGAGGAGTAATATTGATTCAGGATTTATTGTCATTACTATGAGCGCTGGATACTGTGTTTTCAAATCATACTTGCAGCCGGAGGGCGCTCTGTGCACCTTTAGTCTACAAATGCCTGCTAAAGAAGAATAGGCAATCCAGGAACTAACCAAACTAACAGAGGCCAGAGATTGCTAACTATGGCTATTCAAAACACTTTAAGACAATACACGATTGAGACGATGTATACATGTATTGACTCAGAATTTGCGTCTGAATAGTGCTTGTTCTGTGGTCATGGCCGCATTAGCGGATAATGAGCTGAATCACGGACTTCGGACATGGCTCTCTTTTCATACAGATTACATAAACACAGAATTTTTGTTTTCGATTTGACTTACACGATTTAAAATCTGACATTTCAACGTTTTTTTAGACATAGGTCTAATTTTTTTGTGATTAGTATTCACTAAGTTATAGTTCATTTTCTGAGAACTATCAGATTGGACTTCGTTCAGAGGGAGACGAGAGATCACGCATCATGTTAGTTTTCTTTATTTTGCAAAAAGCACAACATTGTGTTTTTACTCTGAGTGTACACAAATAAAAGAAGATATTCCACAGATTAAAATGGTGTATAGCTCTTAATTGTATGTGCAACATTGACGGAGTATTTTGAGTCTCTTTCACACTGCTTAGAAAAAAAACACGGTGGTATCGCCGGCGATACCTCAGACCTCAGAGTGTTAAAGACCTGGGTGTTATATTAGACAGCAACTTGTCCTTTGAAAATCATATTTCATATGTTACAAAAACAGCGTTCTTCCACCTCTGAAACATTGCTAAGATACGCAATATGTTAAGAAAAGTTAGTTCATGCTTTCATGACGTCTTGACTAGATTACTGTAATGCATTATTAGCTGGTTGTCCTGCTTCCTCAATAAACAAGCTACAATTAGTACAAAATGCAGCTGCTAGAGTTCTTACCAGGTCAAGAAAATATGATCATATATCACCAATTTTATCATCTCTACACTGGTTACCCATTAAGTTCCGTATCAATTATAAAGTATTGCTAATGACCTATAAGGCTCTAAATGGTCTAGCTCCTGTGTACATAACCAATCTTCTATCGCCTTACAATCCTTCACGCTCTTTAAGATCACAAAACTCTGGACTTCTGGTTGTACCTAGGATATCTAAGTCCACTAAAGGAGGGAGAGTGTTTTCACATTTGGCTCCTATACTCTGGAATAGTCTTCCTGATAATGTTCGGGGCTCAGACTCGCTCACCCAGTTTAAATCTAGATTAAAGACGCATCGCTTTAGCCAAGCATTCACATAATGCATCTCATACCAGATCAATTGCACATGACTATCTTTGCTTAATGTTATGAACAGCAGCTACGCTAATTATTCTCCATTTGCTTTTCTGTTTTACCTTGGGACACCATTGTTAATATGTAATTCATTTTTCCAGGAACTCATTGCTTCTACCTTCAGTTAAACTGCCAACAGTGATTGTAAATTAATTGCCTAAATTATTACATTATTTGCTAATTGTATTCTTTAAATTGTAATGTTGACATGCATTCTCTGTAAAGCTGCTTTGAAACGATGTGTATTCGTGAAAAGTGCTATACAAATAAATGTGAATTGAATTGAATTGACTTGAATTGAAATTATTTTTGACTCTTTCACTTGTTTAATTGAACCAGTTGGGCTCATCTCTGGGGTCAGGTGGGATAAAATGTAACGGAAGTTGACCTAAACAGCAAAATGAAAAGCATAAAAATGGATTTTAATATTTGTAATTTGTGCCATACAACAAAAAACTAAATAAATAAATGCTCAAAACTATTTCTACATACTTTGTCATTATATTCTATGATGAAGAGATTGTCTTTCTCTGCAGGACTTTGATAAGATCGTACATCTCAAAGCCCTGGGATGTGTTTTGTTGTAATATATAGAGCAGAAGCTCTGGCAAAAGATAAAATGATGCATAAATAAATTTAATCAAAGCATTAAAACCCCAAAGCAGATTATACAAGTTATTTGTATAATTGAATTCCTTGTTTAAAGAACTACTATCATGTATTAATCTGTATATATAGAAAGACTCATAGTTCCCATCAGACAAATCTGTAATTGCGAATGTGACATTGCTCAATTTCTTCTTCAAGTTTACCATATTACAGCACAACATGCATTTTATTAATGTTAAGAGTTCACACAGCACTCACTTCCACTCATTACCCACAAATGAGGTTACCCACTGCTCCGATTGTGTGTTCACGGTGTGTAAGTGTTAAACACTCACTGCTGTATGTGTGTGCACTCAGATGTCTGAAATGCAAAGCACAAAATCCAAGTATGGGACACCAAACATTCAAATGAAGAAGAGCAAGGCAATGTAACTTCAGTGACGGAGACATCAGATCTATAAATAACAGCAAGACCGCCACCATTACCAGCGGTTCGCGGTTAATCAATATAAGTATAGCCTGGTAAGACACACATATTAAGATTCATATAGTCATTTGGCTGATGCCACGTTTCACAGACAAAGAAAGTCCAAATTCTTGTCCACAATAATGTCACAGATGTTTATAGAGCAAGTGTTCAAGTGTGCTAACCTGGGTTGGGTTTTAAACTTCATTGATGCACAAAAAAAAAAAAAAAAAAAAAAAAAAAAAAAAAAAAAAAGGGGGAAACATTCTTCAGAATATCTTTTTTTGTTTGTTTTGTTCCCTTTCGAGCACTGCTTCAAGGGCGCTTTGGGAACGCTTCTGCATGATTGCATCTGAAGCACGTGTGTGAACTCGTCCAACGACATGACGGCTGGTTTACATCAGGACCAAGAAGCTATAAAGTGCACCCAGATCAACATTCTTACCGTTACGTGTGCTGTGTACCAAAGCATGATGAAGATGACGATTAACAATACTTTAATGAGACACAGTAGATTCCAAACAGGGTAAAGACAGCATTAACGTGGAGACAACAACGAGAACGGACAAGGAGTGAAGGAGAACACAGGGTATATATACACATGCGAGTAACAAAGGAACTAAACAAGGTGATGGGATAATTAACAAGACACAGGTGGATCAAATGAACAGAACGGGGAAACTAGGTCACAGGGGAAGACTGAAATATGAGGCTCTGTAACAGTTCGCCCCCTCCCGGATAGGCGCGTCCTTGCGCCGTAAGAGTCCAACAGAGGGAGGGGGTTCTGGAGGAGGGTGGAGTAAAAAAAAAAAAAAAAAAAAAAAAGAAAAGAGTCCATGGAAAATAACAGTGGCAGTCCAAGGGGGAGTGGAGGGTGGGAGGAGCCAGGGGGAAGCCAGGAGCAGGAGGAGCCAGATGTTACCCCAGAAGCCAGCCAGGATGAGGCCCCAGGGTAGAGTCCACTCATTACCCACAAATGAGGTTACCCACTGCTCCGATTGTGTGTTCACGGTGTGTAAGTGTTAAATACTCACTGCTGTATGTGTGTGCACTCGGATGGGTAGAGTCAAACATTCAAGGGTAGAGTCGCAGGTGGGAGGAGCCATGGTGGAGTCAGCTTGGGGGCATACGACACCCTGGGGATGACCAACGTAGATTCATCTAGAGACCCAGATGAAACTGAAGAGCCGACGAGCCCACGCGCAGCCGATGGTCCCGGAGACCGAGGAGGAGCCATGGTGACGAGCATCCGAGGAGGAAGCGGACATCCAGAGGGCAGAGGCTGAGCCAGTGGGACCGAGGATGTAGGGGGAGCTGGAGGAAAGGGGGAGCCAGACAGAACCATAGGTGTAGGCAGGTGGACGACTGACCAAGGCAAAGCCGGAAAGACGAGGGAGTCCGGAGAAGCTGTATGGCCGATGGGGTCCGGTAGAGCCTAGGGAGGGAGCAGCCAGGGTGACACCGAAGTGTCGACGGGCCGAGGTGGAGCAGGGGGCGTGGAGGCTGGAAGTGGAGGCAGGGGATCCTTGAATGGATGGAGTGGAGGGCCTGAAGATGCTTGACATCCCCACCTGGCATGTGGGAGATGTCAAGCGGCTGAAGGGCAGAAATGGTGGGGCTGAGGAAATGGCTGACAAACTGGGTGACGGAGGAGGCGGGAGAAGGAGGCTGGGTGGGCAGACAGGGAACTCAGGAGACATAGGAGAACTGGAGAACGCTGGAGAATGGTCCTCAGGAAGCTCAGGAGATTGATTAAAAACAGGAAAATCAGGGGAATGGGAAGTCACCTCTCCGAAAAAATCTATTAAATTATCCATAAAAATGTCTTTCAGTTTCTCAAAATATTTACCAGTGTCAGTCAGTTCAGCCTTCGTGGCAGTGTTGTGGGCGGAGCTTTCCTCCCAGCCGTCGAGCTCCACGAGTACTCCCTCAACGTCGCATGATGTAACTGGCTCGCGCACCTGGTCAGACCCTTACTGTGAGGTTGGCTCCGGGGCGATGGTACCGTCTGACCTTGTCCTCAGTCCTGGCTCATCCATCGCGGCAAGCTGGCCTCCTCGGTCTGCGGTGGGCACGTGTAACATCTACGTTGCGACGTTCGTCGGTGGTGACTGACTGGCTTCTGGTAGTGGAGTGGGGCTGGCGGCGAAGTCATCATCCGCGGGACCGACGGTGACAGGTGAGTCGTTACTCACCAGCACCCACTCCACGAGTGCGGCGAAGTTCTTCCGAGGACCGCTCCCTGGGAGGCGTGCTCGGGACCGCTCACTTAGGCTGTAGAGATAAAGCACACAGAGCGTGCATTCAGGATAGTGTGTACGGCACGCCAGCTCCAAAAATTCATGGTGTGAGCCTCCAGGAAGCGGTCCCTCTGCTCCAGGTGAAGTATGGCAACATCAGGGTCCATGATGAAGGAAAAAGGGGAAAAAACAAACAAAAAGAAAATCACCGCAAAAACGGTGTTTGTTTTGTTCCCTTTCGAGCACTGCTTCAAGGGCGCTTTGGGAACGCTTCTGCATGATTGCATCTGAAGCACGTGTGTGAACTCGTCCAACGACATGACGGCTGGTTTACATCAGGACCAAGAAGCTATAAAGTGCACCCAGATCAACATTCTTACCGTTACGTGTGCTGTGTACCAAAGCATGATGAAGACGAAGATGACGATTAACAATACTTTAATGAGACACAGTAGATTCCAAACGGGGTAAAGACAGCATTAACATGTGGAGACAAGAACGGACAAGGAGTGAAGGAGAACACAGGATATATATACATGCGACTAACAAAGGAACTAAACAAGGTGATGGGATAATTAACAAGACACAGGTGGATCAAATGAACTAATGAACAGAACGGGGAAACTAGGTCACAGGGGAAGACTGAAATATGAGGCTCTGTAACAGTTACACTCTAAAAAATGCTGGGTTAAAACCTATTTGGGTTGAAAATGGACAAACCCAGCGTTTGGGTTAAATGTTTGTCCAATGTGCTGCCCTGACAGCAACATAGTGTCGGCCCAGATCCGGCCCACATTTGATCCGCATGTAATCCACATGTACCAGATGTGGGCCAGATCTGGGCCACACTATGTTGCTGTCTGGGTGGGCAGTTTTATTTAACTCAAATATTGTTTAAAAATGATTATATTGCTGGTTTAACATGAACCCAAAATAGGTTGGAAATTAAAGAGACACATAATTACTAGAGGCAACAATAATATTCAAAAGGTGGACTTTTACTAATAAGCAATTTATTTAATGTTTATTGTTTAATTATTATTCATTAAACTTATTAATGTATGTTAATTTATTAAACACATTAATAAATGATAATTTCCAACATATTTTGGGTTCATTTTAAGCAAGCAATACAGTAATTTTTAAACAAAAGTTGAGTTAAATAAAACTACCCGGCAGGTTGGGCAAACATTTAACCCAACCACTGGGTTTGTTCTATTTTCAACTTGGGTTGTTTTTAACCCAGCATTTTTGTATTTTTGTAAGAGTGTAGCTTCTTGTGTTTTAGCAAGTGCTCTGTGTGAATTTTCTGTCTTATTTAGTGTTGTTTGTTTAAGTTCCAAAGCAAAAGACACAATGGCGAGCAAACATGTATTTAAATCGTCTTGTACTCACTACATACATATTCAAATCTATGTTTAATAGCACATTTTTGGTTTGAAATGTTTTTACATAATATTCCTCATATGAATAATATATTGGATATATAATAAATATAGCATGTGTTTATAAACAAATATTAATAATGCCATGCTTTATTATATAAAAACATGATTTTGTTTAAAAGCGGATAACTGCTGAATTGTGAAGGTCTTCTGTGAGGTTGATACAGTGATGAATTCCAGGTGACTTGAATGTTTATGCACTCTCTACACCAGGGTAATGTTATAATTGGAATGAAAAAAATGTAATTTGTTGATCAATTTGATATCACTTTCACTAGTGATTCATTTGCAAAACTCTTAAAACTCACATTAGTAACACAGCTCTTTGTTAAAAAGACTACAATAGTTGTGCTACTTATGTTTCCTTTTTACAAAACCATTATATCAGATTAAATGTCAGGTTCGAACTTCGCAAAAACACAAAATAATAAATCAAATGAGTTTGTTGATGATTAAGAGCAGCTAGATTAAATTACATTAAAACATCACAGTTACTTATTGAACAATGAGTTTCATTAGGTGGCAATTGTTCATTCTATAGAATGGACTGAATATACTCAGTTATACTTTATCACTAAATTGAATATTGAATAAATTTGTAATTTAATACAACATTGTACTAATCACTATACCAATCACTTTTGATTAATCACAACTGTTCTGACAAAAAGAAGGCCTTGTTAGTAAACAATCTGTTAATGGTGTTTCTTTGAGAGCATGATATGCAATGGAGGTTTAGTAATAAAACTAAATTTCCATTTGGACAATTAAAGTCAGGGTGTAAAGGTATAGTATATAGTAGTCTTAAAGTGTCTTATTGCGCTCACTGCAATCCAATAATGACAAAAGAACATTCAACAAGAATCAGCTGTATTGACAATTTGTCTCTATAAGATTTAAAAACGTTTCATTACGATTCCTCGATTCCTCAAAACAAAACTTATCTAAGGAATCTGAAAGGAGGAAGTTAATTATTTGTACAGCAATTAAAGGATTAGTTCACTTTCAAATGAAAATTACCCCAAGCTTTGCTCACCCTCAAGCCATCCTAGGTGTAAATGACTTTCTTCTTTCTGATGAACACAATCGGAGATATATTAATAAATATCCTGATGCATCCAAACTTTATAATGGCAGCGAGCGATACCAATGAGTATGAGCTGAAGAAAGTGCCTCCATCCACATTCATCCATCATAAACGTGTACTCAACACGGCTCTGGGGGGTTAATAAAGGCCTTGTGAAGTGAAGCAATGCATTTGTGTAAAAAGACATATCCATTTTCAACAATTTAGTAAGTAAAATAACTTGTTGTTTCTTTGTGTAAATGAGGATGAGAAATTGAAAATTGATTCCTTCATATGCTGAGGTGAGGTGATGTGTTGTTGTGTCTTATATCAGGATGGCCATCTGTGTGATTGTGTTTCTAACACTTTTTACTGGACTGTGCGTCGCTGATTCCAAAGGTACATTTAGAATAATACAAGGAAAAATGCCTTGATTTAAAAATCTGTAACCATTGTGTATCATTACATATCAATCAGATTAATTTATTAAAATTATAGGCTGAAATATGGTAATTGAAAACTTCTGATTGATTGATTTTTATTATTTATAATTTTTATTTGTATTGCTTTGAACCTATATTTTCCTCTTTTTTTCTATTTCATATCATATTGAACAGGGAATCTTGCTCTTAATGCCAAGGCTGTGCAGTCCTCCACAGCCCCGCTGGGAGCTGCTCAACATGCAGTAGATGGAAACAGAAACTCAGATGCCAATAAGGGCTCATGTTCCCATTCAGTCGGTCACGTTCGACGTACGTCGGACAGACCGACGAATAGGAATCTCGCTAGAGAGGCCAATCTACTTCGAGTGTAACTACAACGAGCCAATGCACATTGGCATGCAATCATATGTATCAGCTGCTCGCCTCGCAGCGCGGGTATATAATGAGCAGCAGGTGCGTTGCATCTTTAGCTTTTCGCTTCGGAGCCGAACCGTCTGTAACAAACAGTGGTGTCTACGAGCGAGTGTTTGTCTTTAACGAGTCAGCTTTTTTGGAAAATCTGCTCTTTGTGTTGGTGCAGGCAGAAAGCACTGCAGCGGGACCGATCTCTCTTCTTTATTTTCTCTTTTCTTTTGTTTTGCCTTTTTGAGAGAGTAAAGCCTCAGTTGTAAAAAGCCGTTCTCACGGCTGGTGAACGGTGCGTTTTTGAGCGCTTAAGAGCTGTTCTCACAGCTGGTAAGAGGGCGGCTACAAGGAGAGAGTGCACACGACAGGCTGCACTATCCCCGTCTGTGCTGCAGCGGTCATTCCCCTGCGTGCTTCGGCACCTAAAAGAGTAGTCCCTAAAAGAGTTTACACAAGTAGATTTGCGTCTTTTTAAAGATGACATTCTACCAGTGTACTTCTGGATGCGGTCGTTTCCTGTCCTCACTGACGGCCACAATCATTGTTTCACATGTCTGGGCGTGTGCTGAAGTGATGCTCGTGGGTGATTCATGTTTTCATATGAGAACATGATCACGTCGACACGCCGGTCATGACTCTTCTTTCTCCGGGAAGCTCGAGTCCCCTCTGTTGTTGGCCAGCTGCCGCTTGTGTGTAAAATCACAGCTGCGGGTCTGCCCAACACTTTGGGAGACCGTGGAAATCAGCGAAAGCAAAACTCTCGCTCCTCTGCGTGTCGTGTGGCGTCGAGCTGTCGGGCACGGCAACCCAGCTCTCGCTTGGCGCTCTGGATGCATGGTTCCCTTGCTTAATCTCCACTGTAGCTCCCTCTCTGGTGCACCAGAAGAGGTCTACTTTGCTGATATGGCTTGGGTGACATGAGGTTGAGGGGTTCCTTTGGGTAACCAACCCCCTAGGGCCCCTCCCTCTCTAGCGCATTGCAAGCTGTGCAGTTTCTGCACAGTACTGCACAATTCCCACTGGATAGTGGATGCCATCGCCCTGGCTTACCAAGCTCAGGGTGTGCCCTGCCCGCTCAGGTTGCATGCTCACTCCACGAGAGGTGTAGCATCCTCCTGGGCGCTGGCTCGTGGCGCCTCGCTAACAGACATTTGTATAGCTGCGGGCTGGGCAACACCTAACACGTTCGCTAGGTACTATTGCCTTCGTGTTGAGCCGGTCTCCTCCCGTGTTCTCGCCTCAGGTCAGAGGCACGAAGAGGCCCCGGCTTAGTGTCGGCTTGCTGCGCTACATGTGCTCTTTTTCTCCAGAGAGTCCCTACGGGCAGACCCTGTTGAGTCCTCCGGTTACCCTTCGGCAGCTGACGTGGCGGAGCGTCTGGCGCCAGGCCTATACTCCGTTGCATCCTTGAGAACCGGATTTAGGCTGGGTTCCATATGTGTGACCCTACGGGGATCCCATATGGTTTTTCCACGGTTGCTCCTAAACGAAGCCGTGTCTTTCCCTCTGGGAGAACCCATCTCTCATCGAGTTGGAGTCACCCTAGTTCTTCCATATGTTGTACAACCTACAAGGTTAGTCCATATGTACTCCTCCACATAACTCCTTCGGAGAAGGATGTGGCTTCCGCAGCGTTCCTTTCCTAACGAAAGGTTACGCTTTCCCAGCGTTATCCAATAGTCTCACTGAATGGTTTTGGGAACAGCAGTGATCGACCCTCTCTGTGTGTTAGCCCTGTCCCACCGTCCTCAGGCAAGGGGGTTCAGGTGGCTTACAACAGAGCGCTGGAAGAGGGCAGCTCCTGTGGCGCTTTGGTAGGGATTCCTATTCGTCAGTCTGTCCGACGTACGTCGAACGTGACCGACTGAATGGGAACGTCTCGGTTACAAAGGTAACCCTCGTTCCCTGAAGGAGGGAATGGAGACATACGTCCCGTCGCCACAGTCAGCTTGGTTCGGCTCCTCAGCGAAAACCTGAAGAACGCACCTGCTGCTCATTATATACCCGCACTGCGAGGCGAGCAGCTGATGCATATGATTGCATGCCAATGTGCATTGGCTCGTTGTAGTTACACTCGAAGTAGATTGGCCTCTCTAGCAAGATTCCTATTCGTTGGTATGTCTGTATGTACGTATGTCTCTGTTCCCTCCTTCAGGGAACGAGGGTTACCTTTGTAACCGAGACATTCTCACACTAATTCTGAGTTTAATCCATGGTGGAGAGTTGACCTTGGAAATGTCTACAGTGTACACAAAGTTACCATCACTAATCGTCAAGACTGTTGAAAAGAGCGGCTTAAAGGAGCTCAGATTCGTATTGGTAACAGTCTGGACAACAACGGAAACAACAATGAGCTGTAAGAAATGTTTCAGTTGTTCTTTTCAGTTGTTCAGTTGTTGTTTGATCTTCCCATGTTTATGATGCTCAGTCTGGTTTAATAAAACAGGAGGCAAAATTGAACCTCCTCCACAAACCAACCACTCAGAGAGCCACAGCTATGGAGATTAACTTTACTTGAACATATTTAATCCAGACAGTGATTAGACACTTGTAAGTTAAGACCATTGTTTCTTGTAGCAATGCAATATAAAAACATGAACAATAATTTGTATTTTGAAGAGTGCTGTACAAAACCATTTGATTTCAATAGAGTTGAATTGAATTTGTTAGATGCGAGGCCTCTGGTTTTCATTTTAACACTGTTCTTTATGTATTTGTAGGGCTACAACTCTTCTCACTGCTCCTGATGGCACACAAACATTTTCATTTGAGCCTGTTAATGGGCGATATGTCAATATTTTTTTACCTGGAAATGATGAAATCCTTACTCTGTGTGAAGTCGAGGTGTTTGCAGGTAAGAGACAGAGAGAGTAACTACACACCACCGTACATTTGTGTTCCAAGTGAGTGTTCTTCATTACTTTGAATGTTGTCAGTAACACACAAACACACACATACTGTATATATAATATTCTTACTACTACGAAATATTGATTTGAGGTGAAATATTTTATTAGCTCACTTGTAATAAAAGCAAAGCTTCCGTGAAGAAAAAATATTTTTATCAAGACAAACGATCAAGTACAAACGAGAAAAACATTTAAGGGATAATGTACAGTCATGTACACCAAATAAATTATTACATGGACATATTGATTTGAGATGCAACTGTTTTAAATTCTTACCTGTTTATTATCTTTGAATCCATTACAGTGTACAAAAACAATCATTTTTGCGAACACTACAGTTCTCTTAATACTAAAAGTACTTCAATACAATCAATAACTATAACAGAGACGCACCAGTTGTGTTTGTATAAAATGAGAGAGAGTGAGTCTGTGGTGTGATACAAGAAACATCAGAGAAAGACCGGCTTCAGAAACTCGGATGAACTGTCTGTTATACAGCGTTACTATTGATGACGGTCATTATCTGGAAATATCAGACCTCAGAATGTCACGACTGACCAATCAGAATCAAGTATTCCAGAGAGCCGTGTAACAATCATTTGGATTACATATCTTAGCATTATTTTGCCAGCACATTAAAGTTAAAAAATGATATTGTTTATTTATTTATGGTAAACAGAGAATCTTGCTCTTGGAGGAACAGCTGTCCAGTCTTCCACATACGATCAATTAGCAGCTGCTCAAAAAGCTGTCGATGGCAACAGGAATTCAATTCGCAAACAGGGATCATGCACTCATACTAAAGCGGACAGGGACCCCTGGTGGAGAGTTGACTTATTGGAAGTTTACAAGATAACCAGGGTTAGCATCACTAATCATGGAGATGGTTATGTACAGAGAATAAATGGTGCTCAGATCCGTATCGGCAACAGCCTGGAAAATAATGGCAACAATAATCAGCTGTAAGTATTGTCTCTCTCTTGATACTTACACAAATGGTTAGAAAATTAGTAAATAAGATAAAATCAGATATAATATTTAAAAATCCTTCTTCTTTCTGTATAAATATAAATAAATCCTTTTAATACACACTTGCCTTTGACAGAAGTATATTTAATATGATTCATGCCATCTATTTCTCTCTTACTGTGTTTCTTCACAGGGCTGCGACTGTTGTGTCCATCCCACTTGGAGAGACAAGAACATTTAAGTTTAAGCCTATTAAGGGCCGATATGTCAACATTATTATTCCTGGGCGCAATGAATATCTCACACTGTGTGAGGTTGAGGTGTTTGCAGGTGAGTGATAAAAGAAGAGAGATATGGTGTGTAGAAATTTGTACTATATGTACTATTTATACTATGTGTACGTTCCCTTAATGATTGTTCGTTCTGTTTTCATTGCCAGATTAAGTGGAATGAGATGATGTTACACCACAGTCCACTGATCCTATAAGCAAAATACCAAACTACTGTTTTCGAGCAATACTAATATTGCACTTTTTTTCATTGTTTTCATTTTACTATTTTTATTGTCACTTTTTATTCTTAAGATAAAAGATAAGTTTCAGTGCACATTCAGTAAAGGAATGAAATGGATCTTAAAATGTACCTATCTTTTACCCATCTTTGTTTATCTTTGCTTTCTACATGAATAAATTACTTCAGCATTGCATGTTGTATTTCATGTTTCTGGACCAAAAAATGCTCATTTAGATATTCACAATGAGGAGGAGGTGTAAACAAAACAAAAAACTAACTAACCCAGAAATCTCTCTATATTACCTGGTGAAATGTAATCCAGAAAAATAAATGACATAAATCTTCCCTCTCTCCCTGTAAACAGGAGAAAATAAGGATTAAAAACAAAAATGGCTCCCTCCACTTTCATTCCCCAAAACAAGAAAGAACGATCCAATCGCCTCCAACATCAACTGACTGAATACAGCTGGTCAGTCAGAGCACCTGTTATGATGGAGGAAGAAAAAGAGAGAGCAGAGAACAAAAAACATACATCTGAATACAACACAAAATATACAGATGTAAATAAACATTCTCAGATGTAACACTAGTGATGTGAAATGGACTGATGAAGCTAATGTGTGATGTTAACAGCATCCAAAACCAATTTTTAATAATCTATTCTGCCCTCCCTGCATAAACCTGATTTTAATGACAATATTAATGAAAGTTTTATTCTTTAATACCCGTTTGTGCCACTGATAGGTATTAAAGAAAAAAATAAAAGCACATTCCCACTTCCAGTTTTGACTGAAGACGTGCACAGTTGATTATAGTTTGATTGATGAATACTGTACCTGCAGGATTTAAAAAGTAGGAAAACCATAAATTAAACATTAAAATTAAAGTATCAGCCATATAATCAGCCAAAAATGTGCAACATGGTTGTAAGTAATAGGGTTTTTGTTTATTAATATTTGGATAGGGACAGATCCAATATACAGTACATAACTGAGACATCAGCCACCCAATGCAATAATCATAGTGTTTGTATATAAGACTAATTTTCATAGACTATAGTTATATATAAACCCCCCACTAATTATGAATACAAGTTTTTTCAAGAATTACTCCAAGATTTCTGGCCGAATTTGACGATGTAGCTAGCTGGATGCTGAAATCATGATTTAGAGTCGGATTGGCAGGGAAGACGAGAAGCTCAGTCTTAGCCAGGTTGAGCTGCAGATGATGTTCTTTCATCCATACCGAGATTTAGATTCGTGCAGCTACTGTGGGATCATCTGGTTGGAATGAAAGGAAGAGTTGTGTGTTATCAGCATAGCAATGGTAGGAGAGCTCAACTCATTCAAGTGTTTTTGCTATGAATGGTAGGAGAGAAACAGGTCTGTAGCTGTCTACAAGTGACGTGTTTAATGTGGGTTTTTTAAGCAGTGGGGTTACCCGAGCCTGCTTGAATGTGTTAGGGAAAGTGCCAGTGTGGAGAGATGTGTTGATGATGTGTGTAAGTGCTGGTAAAAGTGTGGGAGCGATGGCTTGTAGAAGGTGTGAGGGGATGGGATCTAGAGGGCAGGTGGTGGGATGGCTGGAGAGAAGACGTTTAGATACTTGTCATGCAGTGAATTTGGCCAATCATTAAACAGCTATGTCGTCATTATCAGAGCTCGTGCTGTTTTGCTCTCACTGAGCAAGACATTTCTCTGTTGAGCGGACATTTTTGTCACCTGAGCAAAAACATACTTTATATCAGACCTGTACAATGAACGTAAACACACACACACACAAAAAAATGGTTTTATCAGGCAACTGTAACATTTAACTTTAATGTGCCATTTCTATTTTATTTGATCCTTGATGTAACTTAGTGATTTATTAAATAATATGTTTGAAAACAAGCAGTTCAGTCACTAAATTAAGCACATTTTAGGTTACTTGAGATTTTTTCACATTGCTGTATTAACTGTACCAGTCTTTACCAAGAAATTCTATTAAAAAATGATTTCTGTCCTCCTGCAGGACAGTTCAATTCTTTCTAATAATATAATATGAGCAGTTACAATGATGGTTTGGGACAACCATAATGTGTTTTTGTACAGTCAATTATTAGCAACAGACAGTGTTAAACCATCAAAATTACATGTTTATTGCTTATGAATTTCCCAGATTTTTTATACCAGGAGGTTAAGATTTTTCATGGCAAGGAGCCCTAAACAATCCCCTTGTGAAATCAATTTTTTATTAGGCTTACATTATAATACAATAAAATATAATATTTAAGTATTTAAACTGATATACAGTATTATATCCGTTTAAATGCTTCCATTTGTTTAAATATGTTATATAGTGAAAATAAACTGAAGCATTTAAACTGATAGCTAAATATTTTTAAGAAAAACCCTGAAACCCACACCACCACCACACACAAATCTATTTAAACTGAGGTATATCACTGATGTATTTTGAGTTTGCAAGCTACACCTGTGGTGGGAGTGTGATTGTAAATGTCTCAGAGTTCTCTTTCTATGAAACCTGTAAACCGCATTCATAACTCTTTAGCGGTTGTCCAGAGCACTGCGATTATTTCTCATTTAAACTACTACAATCATTTTCATGTCTGTTCTCTATTATTGGTGTTCTCTGCGCGGCAATTATTTCTTCTGCGCGGCCGCGGCTTCAGAAGTGCGCGGCTTAGAGGGAACATTGGTTGAAACATTATTATTATTATTATTTTTTTTTTTTTTTTTTTGTGATATATAGCAAAATGTAAAAGTAAAACCTGACCTGATTCTGAAATATTCCAAAAGAAATATTCTCACCTTTTCATATACACTGATGAGAATATTCCTCTGAAGAAATATGTCTAACTAGTACTACTTCTGCAAATAGCAGTTTCATTATTAATCAAATATATTCTTAATTGCTCTTTCATTAATCATGATACACTGAGTATATTTTACAAATCATTTATTAACTATATTTCACTGGTTCAGAAAATTGTAAGGTAAAATGAGACTTTAATAAACATGTAGCAAAGCTAAAAAAAAAAAAAAAAAAAATGTTGTTTCTGCAATTGAATGGATGGAATTAATTGATATGGAAAAAAGTACTATAATGGGAAACATGGGAAACCTTGGACAGGAAGTGCTTGATGATGAAATTTGGACAAAAATAAAAACTATCAAAGTCTACTATTAATGAAAAATATTAAAAAGTTTAAGAAGTTGTTACAAAGTGAAGTGATGAAGTAAAGAGAGAGTCACAGAAGAGACTATGAGCAGAAATTACAGAGGTAATAATAATAATTTATTAATAATAATAATAATAATTTATTTTTATTTTATATATTTATTTTATATATATATATATATATATATATATATATATATATATATATATATATATATATATATATATATATATATATATATTTAAACCTGAAAAATAATCCCAAACCTATAAGCAGTGACAGAAAATTTTACAGAACTAATACACTGAAAGGAAATAATAATAAGAAGAATAAGAATTATTATTATTATTATAAACAATTATGATGCTTAAAACAGCTTTTTCAAAATCATTTATATCTGCCATTACTGAAACTGCCTTTATTGAATTGCATGTCCAAAGTACATTCTGCCAATGTAAACTGAGCACTAGCGTTCTTCCTTATTTAAAGTAAACACAACTAAAAGTACCAAAACTGCACAAAACATCCATGCTATTCCTGCAAAGCACATGAAATAATGCAAACATCCTGATCACAAGATCAAACATTAAGTATTTGAAAACATGATAAGAAGTTCCTGCACAAACAAGTTCTGTTCACAAGGAACAAGGAATGAATAAACTGATAAATGTCTAACCTGAATTCACTTCAATAAAAAAGCATCTGCAAAATGTGCAAATGTAAAAATTAAATTAATCTTTTCCCACTTCCTTTATTTTGATATGAGACACAATTGCCACTGAATCAATTTACTCCACCACAAAATGAGTGAATGAAGTCTGCACCAATACTTCATCAAGTCTTCCTGTGTTGAAACAGGATTTTTAAATAAATGTGTCTTTATAAATAAACAAGTATGATTTGTATGCATGAACAGTTATCAATTAAACACTTTACAGAGCATGGCAGATATTTTTTCCCCACCATAAAAACTAATCATTAATCAACATATAGATGAGTGAAAGCACTGTCTCATCACCTTGAAATGAAATGAAAATAAACTCAAATAAATGAAAATCTCCCATATTTCTAGAAGAGAACAGCAGTAAAAGAAAACATGTGTCTTATCTGAAATATTCTGATACCTGATTACATTCCAATAACTGTATGCCAAGTCAAATCATATCATATCTGTATAGTGCTTTTTACAATCCAGATCATTTCAAAGCACCTTCATAAACACAGTGATAAACAGATAAAATAGCAGAATCAATTATGGCAACTCAACTATAGAGACAGATTAGATAATGCTGTAAAGCTAAAAGACAATAGTGTCCTTATTTAGCTCAAGTCAGCTCAGATCAATAACACTGTGAGGTTCATCACAGTGTTATTGAGCATATGTGATAATTGAGTATTTTTGAGATAGAAAAACACGGTTTTACAAATTTTAGAAATGTGGCTTTCAAATGGCAGACTGATATCAAGTAGCCACTGTTTAGGCCTGTGGTGATTTGGGCCTTGAAATGTCTCCGCAAATCTCCATTCCCTGATAAGGTTGTGGATTTACAAATTAAGGTCACAAAGGTGTTACTTAGCCTTTGGTCTTAAAGTTTGTGGAACAAAGGAAGGTCTCCTTTATTGATCAGCTCTGTTAATACAAACCCTGGATTGAGATTAAGCAGGCGGAGAGTGGCACTGTCATTTGGCACTGCCATGTAAAGGCAGACATTCCTTTTGGCACATAGACTTTTGCCAATATATTGTGTATATATATATAAGGCACATACTGGTGTTTTATTCATATCATTAGCAGCAATTTTGAGTCTGTTTCTGTTAGAGAGTAGAATGTGGTGTTGTGTTTATTTGACAGGCTTCGTTCATGGATAATCCAACAGAGGACATGTAAAGGTAAATTACATGCAACTAATTCTAATCCTAAACAAAAAAAAACAAACAAACCCTAACCATAATTATATACAAAGTACATGTTGTTTATTTCTATTACTCAGTACTTAAATGTATAATTACACTGTAACAAGAGCACCATAAAATAAAGTGTAATCAAGCCATTTTATTGTGTTTGTCACAGCTTGAACATTTCTGGCCTCTCCCCTAGATTGCACTCTGCACTTTTCACAAATCACATGATAGTGATGTTATAAATAACACTGAAGCTTTGAGGCTCATATCAAGCATGCAGCACAATCTGGCCTGTATCGGGGAGATTATTGGTCTCACATAGTCATGTGATCGATGACAAAACGAAGCTTCACTTTCTGTCCAATCACATGGGCGATTTGTTTTGCATGTCGGAATGTTCGAACCCCAGCTTACAAAAATGAGGACTCTTTTGTAATAGGTCCATTTAATTTTGATTTTGATTGGGAGGATCTTAATTCAACAATAAATAGAGCATAATTTCTGAGCACAGTATTATTCAACTAGACCCTCTTCACAGACTGCTGGTATGTATTAATATTCATATCTATGTTTAATAGCACATTTTTGGTTTGAACTGTTTTGACGGCATAATATTCCTCATATGAATAATATATTGGATAAATATTGTAATGAGGCGGCAGACTCGGGGTGATCCATTTGCAGCTTTATTAGATAATCGTGGTCGTACAGGCAAGGGTCAGATACCAGCAACAGCAGTGTAGTAGACAAGACAGAATCAATAACAATACCAGGCAGTAAGTCGGGGCAGGCGGCAGACAAGACGGGTAATCAGTAACCAGGCGGATATATCACAAGGCAGGCAGCAGACAGAGTTCAGGGGTTCGAGGCAGTCCAAAGTCATACACAGGAGATCAGTAAACAGGGGAAAAATGCTCAGAAATGTCAGCTAGGCAAAACAAGACTTCACGAAGCATGATGGGGTGTGAGAGTCTTTTATAGTCCATGAAATGAGGATCACTCCAGATACGTAGTGTGGGAAATGTAGTCCAACGAATGGTTAATACTCCTCAGGTGGCGATCAGAGGGAGCCACAGAGACCATTTATGTGACAATTATAGCAATTGTTTATTAAACTATTATTAATTCCATTCATTTATTATATGAAAATGTATTATTTTGTTTGAAAGCAGATTACTGCTGAATTATGAAGGCCTTCTGTGAGGTTGATACGTTGATGAATTCCAGGTGAGTTGAATGTTTATGCACTCTCTACACCAGGGTAACATTATAATTGGTTTAAAAAGTTTAAAAAATAAATAAATAAATAAATAAATAAGTAATTTGTTGAATGCAGTTTTTAAATAAATTTGGTATCACTTTCACTAGTGATAAATTTGCAAATCTCTTGAGACAAAACTCAAAACAATTCACACTTGTTACACAGCTCTTTGTTAAAAAAGGCTACCGTAGCTGTGCTACTGTTCTTTAATTATTGTTGTATGTTTCCTTTCACAAAATCATAATATCAGAGTAAGTCAAATTTGTATTTTGCAAAAATTAAGAGCAGCTAGATTAAATTACATTAAAAAATCACAGTTACTTATTGCACAGTGAGTTTCATTAGGTGACAATTCTTCAGTCTATTGAATAGACTGAATGTACTCAGTTATACTATATCACTGAAATGAATATTAATTAAATTTGTAATTCAGTAAAACAGGTACTATTAATAGTACAAATCACTATACCAGTCACTTTTAATTAATAACAACTGTTCTGACATAAAGTTAGTGAAGAAGCTGTTAATGGTGTTTCTTTGAGCACATGATATGCAATGAAGGTTTTACTAATAAAACTAAACTTTTGTTTAGACAATTCAGTCAGGGTGTAAAGATATAGCATATAGTAAGTAGTCTAGAAGTATCTTGTTGCACTCACTGCAATCCAATAATGACAAAAGAACATTCAACAATAATTAGTTGTATTGATAATTTGTTTAAAAAAGGCAAAATATGGCTAAACAAATATTTTTGCTAATTTTTCTAAATGGCAATTAACACTGAACATTTAATACTTTCCAACACTTTTGGAAATATAATAAAATTATATTATCTGCTTGTAGATTTTATTACAATACTTCGGTTCCTCAAAACAAAACTTGTCTAAGGAATCTGAAAGGGGGAGACAAAGGGGGAAGTTAATTACTTGTACAGCAATTACTTAAGCACAACAAAATAATACAATTTCAAAAGAAAGAAACATACAGTCATCAATGTACAAGAACAGACTGACAGCATAAAGTACTGGTACATTTGTTCAGGGTTTGTGAACGTAAAACAAAACAAAACAGCAAAAGGATAATTATATATGATGTCCACATGAGCTACATCTACTTGCGCAAACTTTGATTATATTCCGAAATAGGAAATCATAATGCAGCCAAAGATAAATTATGACAAACATAAAATAAGTATTTTAATAAGTAATGTTAAATAAACACAAGTAAACAGTCAGTAATAAAACAAGAACAAAGTAACAAATTACAGGAAATATTCAGGTACAAAATACTATAATGTGTAAATTAAATATAGATCAATCCTTATTAAAGCTAAGTAAGTTATTAAGTCAACAGTAGATTTTTACATTTTATTTTATTTCAGTTAACATTTATTTTAAGTAACGAAAATGTGTTTTTTATGGTTTTAGTTTTAGTTAACTATAATAACACTATTGTAATGCTTTACCAAATTGTCTTACTCAGTATCATGAGTGTAGAATATACAGGGGATGTGTTTCCCGCACTTTTAATAAAACATATATTTGTACCCTGCACTTTTTCATTGGACAAGTGTGTTCACATAGAGGTTTTCATGAGACAATGTGTATGTGTAAATCTAGATTTACTAGATTTAATCTAGTTCCCTCCTTCAGGGAACAAGGGTTACATACGTAACTGAGACGTTCCTTTTCAGTCAGTTCGACGTTATGTCAGAACTGAACTGATGAATTGGGATCCCTACCAAAACACCATTGCCTAGCCTGCAGCTCTACCTATATCTTTCAGTGAGGCGCCATACACCAGCTCCCAAGAGGAAGCAACAGCCCTGGTAGAGTGAGTTCTCAACGGCGCGCCTTGGGTCCGGTATGCCAAGACGATGGCATCCACTTTTCAGTGGGCCAACCTCTGCTTAGAGATAGCCTTTCCCTTCAGACAAACAGCTGCTCTGAGGTCCTGAAGCTCTGCATTTGGTCCACATACAGGTGCAAAGCGCAGACGGGACAGAGCAAAGCCAGAGCTGGGCCTGCCTCCTACAGGGGCAGCACTTGCAGGTCCACCACCTGGTCCCTGAAAGGAGGGGTGGGAACCTTGGGCACATATTCGGGTTTGGGGTCTCAGGACACTCTGAGAGTTAGCTGGCCTGAATTCCAAACACGATTCATTGACCGAAAATCCTTGCAGGTCCCCCCTACCCTCTTGATGGAAGCCAGCACAGTCAGGAGCACTGTCTTCATTAAAAGAATTTTCAGCTCAATTGACTGCAGTGGTTCAAAGGGGGCACTCTGTAATGCTTTAAGGACCAATGAGAGATCCCAAGTGAGTATGGGGTGAGAGCAAGGAGGATTTAATCTTCTAGCACCCCTCAGGAACCTAACAACCAGGTTGTGCTTCCCCAAAGATTTACCATCTACAGCAGGGGTCTGCATTTAATTTTGGCATCGGGCCAAAAAAAAAAAATCTGCCACTAGATGGTAGGCCAGAACACAGTCAAAATATAATTTAATAAATTAATTGAAAAATGCAACTAGAATTGCCTGTGACAGACTGTTACAGTGTATTTTGTAACTGGTTTTGAGCTGTTACTCTGTGTCAAATCCTGTAGTAGGACAGTCATTAACAAAAAGCCACATTTGTGTGGCGGTGTCCGGGTTTTACACTGGATAAATTAATAAAGCAGAGTAGGGGCACGTAACCTGGCAAGTATCTTCATTCACCAACTTGCAACACAGATAGCCTTGCTAAAACATGCAGAACAGAGATAGGAGGAGAGATAGGAGGAAAACCAAGAAAGAGTTCAGAACCAGAAACACCCTCTGTCAGGAATGAAAGAACTCAAGGTCCAATTGCAAGTGCAGGAAATAGTTTATTAAGTGAGGAATAAAGTAAGGCAAATGAACAGAAGTTGTAAGCATCCCAAGCAGACCCCAGTCTTACAGAGACTTAGAAGGTAGAAATAATCCACACCAAACTGACAGGTCCACACAAAGCTGGTAAATCCACACAAGGTTGAATGCAAACACAGGAACAGAGCAACTGGAGAGAAGCTGGTGGAAGTAACAACAGGACATGAGTAAACAACGATCTGACAACAAACACAGCAAAACGCAGGGCAGGTATAGGAGAGGTAATGCACAGCAGGTGCAACTGTTCTGATTAACTCGTTAGGGCCAAGGTTGCTAGGCAGTGCTAACAAGCAATCAAACAAGTTACAACAGCAGACAGACATGCAGAGATGAACACACAGACCCATGAACCGTGACACCCACATCTGAAAGGCAAGAAATTAGTAGATCATGAGAAACGGTATCAAAGGTGAAGCTAAGATCAAGTAGCAAAAGTATGGAGAGAGAACCAGCGTCAGCAGATAGTAGCAAATCATTCAGTACCTTTACTAGTGCACTTTCAATACTATGCAGTGGTCGAAATTAAAAAGGATCGAAGAGATTGTTTTGAAGTTGAAAAGACTGAAGCTGAGAGGCAACAGTGCTTTCCAGTAATTTGGCAATGAATTTGAAATCGGATGATAATTAGATAAAACTGAGGGATCAAGGATGGGTTTTTTGAGAATTGGGGTAACTGCAGCAGTTTAAAGTGGCATAGGGAATGATGCTGAGGTAAGAGACGCATTGATGAAATGAGAAATATGTGCAGAAATGACAGAGTGGCACAATTTTAGGAGAGGAGTAGGAGCTGAGTCAAGACGACAGGACAATGAATTAGCTTTCAAAATTAACTCATTGATGGAAGATGGATTAGTCAATGAAAAGCAAGAGAGAGACTGACCAGAGAGATTGGGTGCTAAATTGAGCTTCGTAGCCTTTCTAGGAAAATTTGTATTAACTCCCTCGGGTCGGCGGTCATGCCGGCGTGACCACCGCGGTTTTTTTCTAACCAGTGTGAAAGAGACTCAAAATACTCCATCAATGTTGCACATACAATTAAGAGCTATACACCATTTTATACACCATCTTCTTTTATTTGTGTACACTCAGAGTAAAAACAAAATGTTGTGCTTTTGAGAATCACCCATTATTCATGATGATTCACGCCAACAAGGAGAGGTGTGCATGATTAAAACTCTGGCGATGACGTAAGCTGTGTCTGTGTGAGGTTAGAGCCTGGCGTGTCTGTGACATTACCCCCCCCCCTCCATGGCCCGCTCCTGAGGGCAGTGGACCCCGACATTGTGGTGTTCTGCCTCTGCCACGGGGTGCTGGTCTGTCTGGATGAGTGGCATGGAAAGTGTCAAGTAGGCTGGGGTCGAGTATATCATTCCTGGGGACCCATGAGTGTTCCTCGGGACCGTAGCCCTCCCAGTCCACGAGGTACTCCAGAAAACCACCACAACGCCGGGAGTCCAAGATGTTACGCACCAGGTAAGCAGCACCATCGTCCACGATGAGAGGAAGGGGGGGTTCCTCGGCTGCGCCAGGCTCTGTGGGAACAGAAACAGAAGGAAGGTGAGGTTTTAGTTGTGAAACGTGGAATGTGGGGGGAATCTTATACTCAGGTGGGAGCTGAAGTTGGTAGGTGACGGGTTTGATCTGCCGAAGGATGGTGAAGGGGCCAATGAACCTGGGACTCAGTTTCCTACAGGGCAGGCACATTCTGATGTCTCTTGTTGACAGCCAAACCTTCTGTCCCAGCTGGTAGTTTGGAGCGTTGGAGCGGTGAAGGTTGGCTGTCATCCTACGCCTGCAGAGGGCCCGTTGGAGCTGGTGGTGTGCGGAGTTACAGACCCTCTTGCTCTCTCTGAACCAATAGTCGACCGCTGGTACGTCCGAGGGTTCCCCTGACCAGGGGAACAGTGGGGGTTGATAGCCGAGTACACACTGGAACGGCGTGAGTCCGGTGGTAGGCTGCCACAGAGAGTTTTGGGTGTACTCTGCCCAAGCCAGGAACTGGTTCCAAGAGTCCTGGTGGCCGTGGCAGAAGGTTCGGAGGAAGCGTCTTATCTCTTCGATCTTCCGTTCCATCTGCCCATTTGTCTGTGGGTGGTATCCTGAAAAGAGGCTGACGGTCACACCTAGGAGCGCGAAGAAGGCTTTCCAGACCCTGGAGATGAACTGTGGCCCTCTGTCCTCAGGAATCATAATAATCATAATATCTGAAAATATAGTTAAACATAAGTTCAGCAGTTTCCATGGCCGTGGACAGTCCCCTTAAAGGGATCAGACGACTTGACTTCTGTCAACAACCACTAGTATGCAGGTACAATTGTCTGAGGCAGGGAGTACAGTAATAAAATTAATTCCTAGGTGTGACCATGGACGATTGGGAACGGGCAGAGGTTGGAGTTTTCCGGAGGGAAGATGCCACGGATTCTTACAGATGGTGCATTCCTTGTATCCCTGCATGTACCTCCTGACGTCCGATGCCATGTTCGGCCACCAGAAGCATTGTTTAAGCAACGAGAGGGTTTCATTGACCCCTGGGTGGCCAGTTCCCAATGATGTGTGAGATGCGTGAATGAGGGGAGTGTGCCGTGTCCGGGTGACGTAGAGCAACCCGGCGGAGCGTTGGTGGAGGCATTGGACTCGGGAAGAGTGTCTTCAGACCAGACGATGGGGTTTACGAAGAGCTTCTTAGACAGGATGGGCTTAGGAGTCTCAGAGCCCTCATCAGGACTCGTTTTGCATCCCAAAGATATTCCAGGTTCTTGTGGTCAGTTAGGACAACAAACGGATGTTTAGCTCCTTAGAGCCAATGCCTCCACTCCTTGAGGGCTAGCTTGATGGCAAGAAGCTCCCTGTTCTCGATGTCATCGTTGACCTCTGCCAGTTTGAGTTTGTGGGAGAAGAAGGCACATGGGTGTAGTCTACTTGGATTCCCCTGCTGCTGTGATAGTACCACTCCCACTCCAGTGGTCGAGGCGTGGACATCCACGACGAAGGGCTTTTCGGGATCAGGATGCACCAGGAGGGGAGCAGTGGTGAAGGCTTCCTTGAGAGTCTCAAAAGCTTGGGTGGCGGCTGGGTTCCAGGACAGAAACTTGGGCTTACTGCGCAGGAGGTTGGTGAGTGGAGATGATACTGTAACCTTGAATGAAGCGTCGGTAGAAGTTAGTGAATCCAAGGAATCTTTGAAGCTCTTTTATGATTGTAGGAATGGGCCAGTCCTTGATTGCAAATACCTTCCTCTGGTCCATCCGGATGCCACTGCAATCGATGTAGTACCCAAGGAACTGCACTGAGGGCTGGTGGAAGGTACATTTTTCTGCTTTGAGGAACAGGTGGAATTCCCTCAGGCGCTGCAGGACCTCCGCAACGTGGTGGCGATGGTTGGCCATGCTCCGGAGTAAATCAGGATGTTGTCGATATATACCAGGACTGACTTGTGTAGGAACTTCTGGAGCACCTCATGGATGAAGTCCTGGAATACGGAGGGGGCGTTGACAGTCTATACGGCATGACCAAGTACTCGTAGTGGCCACTAGGGGTCACAAATGCTGTCTTCCACTCGTCCCCCTCACGTATCCAGATGAGGTTATACACACTGCGGAGGTCCAACTTGGTGAACACAGTGGCACCTCGGAGATGTTCTAGGGCAGATGGGACAAGGGGAAGCGGGTAACGGAATTTAACTGTGATCTTGTTTAAGGCTCTGTAATCAATTCAGGGCCGCAAGCCTCTGTCCTTCTTCGCCACGAAGAAAAAGCTGGAAGCAGCAGGGGAAGTAGACGGGCAGATGTAACCCTGTGACAGTGCCTCTTGAATGTACTCCTCCATGGCCTTGTCCTCCGGGATGGAGAGGGAATAGATCTTCCCTCAGGGCACTGGCTCAGCCGCAGACAGACGAGTGTTTTCAACTTGCATAGGTTCGTAGGCTGGTTCGGTTGAGCTGACGGATTCTGGTCGGCGGAGTGTAGATGGAAATCATGGCTGGCCCTAGTACTCTTTGAGACACGACTGCATATGAGTGGCGAATCTGATGGAGAGTTGAATGAGTTCCAGCCCGATGGAATCCTCATATGCAGCGAGGATCCAATCCTTGCTGGTAGGTGGTAATGAGGGCCTGCTCGTTCCATCCCCTAGCGGCAACAAGGGTTCTGAATTGGAGAGCATAGTCGTTAACAGTCATTGAACCTTGTTTTAGTTGGTATAACTGCTCACTGATCGAAGAATCCCAAGCAGGTCTTCCAAAGACTTCTTTGAAGTGAGCGATGAAACTGGAGAGAGACTGAGTAATAGGATTATTCTGGGACCAGAGCGGTTCAGCCCAGCAAAGCACCTTGCCATCTAGTTGAGAGATTATAAATGCTACCTTAGCGTGGTCGTTGGGATACAGGTGCGGTTGCATCTTCAGGACCAGCGAACATTGCAGGAGGAACCCGTTGCAATCCTCCGGCGAACCAGAGAAGGGCGCCGGTTTGGCCATGGGACTGGAAACGGCAGGTGGTGAGGAAGAAATGGCGGTGGATGCGGAAGTGCTCGCTGGTGGAGATGTGGGTGGAGTTGCGGTGAGTGCTCGGCGCAATGCGTCCACGAGCTCTTGGTATGGATCCGGGGTGCTCATTCTGGTGTTCAGCAGTGTTGGTCAGGTCTATTGTTACAATACAGAAGGGGACAGCAACACAGGAATGCAGGTAATGATGTTTATTGAACAACCAGAAGAGGGGACAGAGTGCAGGTAAGCAATGGCAGGTTAATATGATGGCAGATGTAGAACGGATACTTGTCTTTGTGTTGCAGGAATGGCAGACGGATAACAGACTTGGGACTTGAGCAGACACAGATAAACTCAATCAGGACGAGGAGACAACAAGGAGACTGGACAGTGACCAGACAGAGCGTCTTTTGTGCTGCTGTTAATGAGGGTGCTGATGGGTTGCAGGTGTGCGTGATTAAAACTCTGGTGATGATGTGCGCTGTGTCTGTGTGAGGGTAGAGCCTGGCGTGTCTGTGACACTAGCGTTGCTGTGAAAGATGAGACATATACAATGACATAAGACCTGGCTCTGTGGTGGCTCTCTAGCCCGTGGAAAGGCAAACTGGTTCAAACTGATTTAGGGTCCTGAGTGTTGATTTGGAATTTGGCTCTTTTTCACAGTTTGAAGGAGTTATTTATGTCTGATTAGCTTTCAGTTCCTACATGTGTCATACATGCACTTTATACATGTAACATTCAGAGAAGTCACAATGAGCTCAAAGTGCCAAAAAACCCTTCACTCCTTTTTCATGATTAAGTCAAGAAATGTAAGTTGCCTGGGCATGTGGTATCCAAATTGTATCTACATATTTGTTTAAACTCTCTATTTCTCGTGATAAATAATTAGCAAGCTTTGATGGCAATTAAAATATCAGCTGTCTGCACAAATGTGCACTTATTTTCAGTGTATTTTTGTAACATTTTTGTAAACAATATTCTCTCTAAAGACCATGTATTTTATATAAAATAAAATAAAAATAATAATAAAAACACATTTGAGATGATTTTTAATTAATGTAAATTATATAATATGTTATATAAGTGTGGCGGGGGATCGAGGGCAATAAGGACTTTAAATACAGTGAAAATTATAAAGATATCAAACTCACTCCGACTACGCCACTTTGGGAGTTTCACCCAAAGAATCAAAATAAACCACTTATAATTACTTACACAGGTTCGTATCACTAATTAGAGTCAGAGACATGAGTGACAGTACAAAATTATTTTATTGACATCTTCATTAAAAACAATATTAAAACAAATAATTAGACATTTGTCCCAGCCAAATGGGCCACTTAAAGTTCTTAGAAAAATTGAAGGCAGGGGCTAGAGCTTACCAATAAAAAAAGAGCGGATAATCAGACCACACCACCTGTAGGTGAATCACTGCACTTTACTGTGTCCACAAGCACGCGCACACACACACACACACACACACACACACACACACACACACACACACACACACACGGTGAGGTGGTTACTGCACACTTGTGAGGAATATACCACCACCTAAAACCAGTCCTCTGCCCCTGGTGCTCAGGCCCTGCCGAGACAAAATGATCAAAATCAAGCACACAATCACTTTAGGAGCTGGGTAGTGCAACTCAACCAATCAAAGTAATACAAATAAACAAATGTTTGTAGCAAATAATTGCTTAAAGCAAGAATCACAATTTCAACAAAATACAAAAAAAAAAGAAACAAAATAGACTTTGAACGAATAATATAATACACAAAACAAAATCTAATGCAACTGGGGGAAAAAAAGCAAATTAAATAAGGAAAAGTCACAAAAATATTATCAAAATTGAAAACAAAAGTAATTCAAACCCCAGAGTACAAAATCTAATACAACTGAAGAAATGAACAGAAATAGACTAAAGAAAAATCACAAAGATATAATAGTTAGAAATGAAATGAAATGATTCAAACTTCAGAGACAATGTAGTATTAATACAACTGAAAAGAACAAACAAAACGATATAAAGCAGTCAAGAAAGAAAAATTAACAAAAAGAAAACTGGAAACGGGAAACAGGACAGCACTGCAGCCATAAACAAACGCGGAACACCCCGACTAGATTGCAGTTACGGCCGTCACGACACCTATAGACAAAGCGAGACTGTTACTCTGTTAGATAAATTCTCTCACCGTAATAGGCATGTGCATGGATACTCACCAACTAACTGTCACAGACACGTCAGGTTCCACCTCACTCCCGTATCCACGCACTCAATCACCAGTCTACTAATCACCGCCACCTGCACATCATCACCGCAGTCATCAGCACACAGTTAAATACCACACACTCACACACACTCATCGTCCGGTCTCGTTTGTGTTACAACCTGTTGTACGCTTACCTTCAAGGACTCCAAAGTGATACTTACCTGTCTCCATTGTCTCCTTCGTCTCCATCGTCTTCGGATCTCCTCGTGTGCTTACCTGCCTGTGTGTGAGTGTGTTCGTCTGTCAGCTCCAGCGTCTCCCTCCAGTTTCATCTGCATCATAAAGAAAAGGACAGTATTACCTCTCATTCTCCTTCAAGATCTTCACATTCACCAGTCAACTCACCTGTTTCTCTGCTGATCATATCAATAAACTGTAACATTGCTTTCATCTCTGCCTCCGGTGTCTCTGTCATAACAGAAGACCGGACCTTAACAACTATCGATCAGCATGAGCCATCACGACCCGTTCCAAGAGCTCGTGGACGCATTGCGACGAGCACTCACTCCACAGCCACCGTCACCGTCACCTGTATCCACCGCCGCGGCTGCTTCCGCATCCACCATCACCGCTGCTTCTCCTATGTGCACCGCCAGTCCCATGGCCAAACCGGCGCCCTTCTCAGGATCGGCGGAGGACTGCAGCGGATTCCTCCTTCAGTGTGAGTTGGTCCTGGAGATGCAGCCGCACTTCTATCCCACCGACACGGCGAAAATAGCGTTCGTGATTTCTCAACTGCAGGCTAAGGCCCTCCAATGGGCGGATTCTCTCTGGACTCAGAAAGGACCAGTTATCAGATCCTATGCTGCTTTCGTTTCTCACTTCAGAGAAGTTTTCGGAAAACCCCTGACTGATTCTACCACTGGTGAGAAATTGTATAATTTAAAACAAGGAAACAATACTGTTAACGATTATGCCTTGCAGTTCCGAACGCTCGCCACAACCAGCGGATGGAACGAACAAGCCCTCATCACCACCTTCCGACAAGGTCTGGAGCCCAACGTGCGGCTGCATCTCGCTGCATACGAGGACTCCATAGGACTGGAACGTTTCATCCAGCTCGCCATCCGAGTGGGTTCTCGTATGCAGTCGTGTCTCCGTGAGCACCAGGGCCAGCCACTAGCCAGCACTCTCCTCCGTTGGTCCAAACCCGTCAGCTCTCCAGAACCAGCCACCGAACCAATGCAATTGGATAACTCCCGTTTGTCACCCACAGAAAGACAAAGAAGGCTGACCCTGAATCTGTGCTTGTATTGTGGATTACCTGGGCATGTCATCTCTGCATGCCCAACCAGTCCTCCTCGACCCGTGGTGAGTGCTATCATCCCCTCTATCCAGAACATGAAACCACTCACTACAATTGTAAACCTTACTGCTGCTGATGTTTCCATTCCAGTGGTGGCACTCCTCGATTCAGGGTCAGCAGGAAACTTCATCTCCGGCGCCCTCTGTCGACACCTCGGGCTCAAGACCTCGCCGTCTCCGACTCACTATCAGATCAACTCCATCACGGGCAAACCCTTGAGCCGTAAGACGGTTCGCCGTGTCGCTGGACCCCTTCAACTACAAGTGGGTATCTTCCATCAAGAACTCATCCATCTGCTGGTTCTGGAGGAGTCCACCGCTGACGTGGTTCTAGGGCGTCCGTGGCTGGAACTCCATCATCCCACCATCTCCTGGCGCACGGGCGAAGTCCTGAAGTGGGGCGACCACTGTTTCTCCAGCTGTTTTCCAGACCTTCCTGTTCCAAGATCTCCTCCACCCAAGAACCTCTCCATCAATGCTACCTCCATCGAGAGCCCTGTAGAAAAGCGCTCCACCGACATACCTCCCGATTACGCCCCCTTCAGCGACGTCTTCTGCCCGCAACGCGCCTCCAAGCTTCCTCCACACCGGCCATGGGACTGTGCAATTGATCTGTTACCAGGTGAGCCAGTGCCTAGGGGACGCATCTACCCCCTATCAGTGCCGGAGGAGAAGGCCATGGAGGAATACATCAAAGAGGCCCTTAACCAAGGATACATCCGCCCGTCTACTTCCCCTGCTGCTTCAAGCTTCTTCTTCGTGGCCAAGAAGGACGGAGGCTTGCGGCCCTGCATCGATTACCGGTCACTAAACAAAATCACAGTCAAATTCCGGTACCCACTTCCCCTCGTCCCAGCGGCCCTGGAACATCTCTGCGGTGCCACTGTGTTCACCAAGCTGGACCTCCGCAGCGCGTGCAACCTCATCCGGATACGCGAGGGGGACGAGTGGAAGACCGCCTTCGTCACGCCCACCGGTCACTACGAATACCTCGTGATGCCGTATGGCCTGGTCAACGCCCCCTCCATATTCCAGGATTTCATCCATGAGGTGCTCCGGGAGTTTCTCCACAAGTTCGTGTTGGTCTATATCGATGACATCCTGATTTACTCCCGGAGCTTGACCGAAAATCGCCACCACGTTGCGGAGGTCCTCCAACGCTTACGGCAATACCATCTGTTCCTGAAAGCAGAGAAGTGCTCTTTCCACCAGCCCTCTGTCCACTTCCTGGGATATGTGATTGATCACAGTGGCATCCGGATGGACGAGGGGAAGGTATCTGCCATCCAGAACTGGCCAGCTCCAAGCACCATAAAAGAACTCCAACGATTCCTTGGTTTCTCCAATTTCTACCGTCGATTCATCAAGAACTACAGTACCATCGCCAGCCCACTCACCAACCTCCTCCGTAAGCAGCCCAAGTCTCTGTCCTGGTCCCAACCTGCCACAGAAGCTTTTGAAACCCTCAAGAAAGCCTTCACCACCGCTCCCCTCCTCGTCCACCCCAACCCGGACCTACCATTCGTCGTGGAAGTGGATGCCTCCACCACAGGAGTGGGAGCGGTCCTATCACAGCAGCAGGGGAATCCTAGTAGGCTCCATCCATGCGCCTTCTTCTCCCGCAAGCTCAACCCGGCAGAGGTAAACTATGACATCGGGAACCGTGAACTCCTGGCTGTGAAACTCGCCCTTGAGGAATGGAGGCATTGGTTGGAGGGGGCCAATCATCCTTTTCAAGTACTCACCGACCACAAGAACCTCGAATATCTGAAAGCCGCCAAACGACTCAGCCCTCGCCAAGCCCGTTGGGCTTTGTTCTTCTCAAGATTCCATTTCACCATCTCATACCGACCTGGCTCTAAGAACCTGAAAGCCGATGCTCTCTCTCGTCTCCACGCCCCGGAGGAAAAGAATGAAGAACCCGAAACCATCCTACCTGAATCAATTTTCGTCAGCCCCATCGAATGGTCAGAAGAGACCTTACCCTCCTCCAATGCCTCCTCACACACTCCGCCGGGTTGTCCCCAGGGCTTGCGCTACATCACCAGGACACAACGCACTCCACTTCTGCACTCCGTTCACACTTCACTTGGCACTGGTCACCCGGGGGTCAATGAAACCCTCTCGCTGCTCAAACAGCGCTTCTGGTGGCCAAACATGGCCAACGATGTCAGGAGGTACGTGCAGGGCTGCAGGGAGTGCGCCATCTCCAAGAGCCCACGCCATCTTCCCACCGGCAAGCTCCATCCTCTGCCTGTTCCTGAGAGACCCTGGTCACACCTGGGAATAGATTTTGTCACTGATCTCCCCGAGTCTGATGGTAACACCTGCATTCTGGTCGTCGTAGACCGCTTCTCTAAAGCCTGCCGTCTTATTCCCCTGGAGGGTCTACCAACAGCTATGGCCACAGCAGAATTAATGTTCAACCATGTCTTCCATCACTACGGAATCCCCGAAGACATAGTCTCAGACAGAGGACCACAATTCGTCTCGCGGGTATGGAAGGCTTTCTTCTCCCTCCTGGGTGTGACCGTCAGTCTGTCGTCTGGATACCATCCTCAGTCGAACGGGCAGACGGAACGGAAGATCCAGGAGATTGGCCGCTTCCTGCATACCTTCTGTCACGGCCACCAGGACTCCTGGAACCAGTACCTGGGCTGGGCCGAGTACGCCCAGAACTCCCTCCGCCAAGCCACAACAGGATTAACACCTTTCCAATGCGTGCTCGGCTTCCAGCCCCCACTGTTCCCCTGGGACGGGGAACCCTCCAACGTTCCTGCTGTCGACTACTGGTTCCGGGAGAGCGAGAGGGTATGGGACTCAGCTCACCACCAGCTGCAGAGAGCCCTGCGCAGGCGCAAGACGACAGCCGACCTTCGGCGCTCCCACGCTCCAAACTACCAACCGGGGCAGAAGGTCTGGCTGTCCACCAGAGACATCAAGATGCGCCTGCCCTGCAAGAAGCTGAGTCCCCGCTTCATTGGCCCGTTCACCATCCTTCAACAGATCAACCCTGTCACTTACCGGTTACAACTCCCAGCACAATACAAGAGAATTCACCCAACTTTCCATGTTTCACTATTAAAGCCTCACCACCCTTCTGTTCTTCCTCCTACAGAACCTGACGTGGCAGCCGTCGAGCCCCCCCTTCAACTCATTCTGGATGATGGAACAGCCTACGTTGTACATGAGATTCTGGACTCCCGGCGCCGTGGTGGTCTTTTGGAGTATCTGGTGGACTGGGAGGGCTACGGTCCCGAAGAACGCTCATGGGTTCCCAAGAATGATATCCTTGATCCAGCTCTGTTACAGACCTTCCACACCAACCACCCAGACAGACCTGCCCCACGACCTCGAGGACGACCACCACGACGTCGGGGTCCACAGCCCTCTGGAGCGGGCCGTGGGAGGGGGGGTACTGTCACAGACACGTCAGGTTCCACCTCACTCCCGTATCCACGCACTCAATCACCGCCAGTCTACTACTATCAGTCTACTAATCACCGCCACCTGCACATCATCACCGCAGTCATCAGCACACAGTTAAATACCACACACTCACACACACTCATCGTCCGGTCTCGTTTGTGTTACAACCTGTTGTACGCTTACCTTCAAGGACTCCAAAGTGATACTTACCTGTCTCCATTGTCTCCTTCGTCTCCATCGTCTTCGGATCTCCTCGTGTGCTTACCTGCCTGTGTGTGAGTGTGTTCGTCTGCCAGCTCCAGCGTCTCCCTCCAGTTTCATCTGCATCATAAAGAAAAGGACAGTATTACCTCTCATTCTCCTTCAAGATCTTCACATTCACCAGTCAACTCACCTGTTTCTCTGCTGATCATATCAATAAACTGTAACATTGCTTTCATCTCTGCCTCCGGTGTCTCTGTCATAACACTAACGTTTCTATGAAGAGCCAACAAATAGAATCTTTTCCAGCAGATGCCAGTACAGAAAACAGCGACCCAGCAAATACATCAGGTTCTCACAGCTAAGAAAGGGGTTGAGTTAGAAATATATTCAATTCGGTCAGCGTACTCCCGAATGCAAATGCCGCTTAACGCAGTTTAATAGGAATTAACAGCATTCAACCTACCTTCTTCGATGTCTACACCCCATACATGTAAATAATAAACGACATTGCAGCAAAACTCGTAAAGTCAAGGTTGAAATGCTCTCCAACCAAGTCGCAGTTTCTAAAACACATTAGATAGAGTACGCCTCTCGTAAACACACATGCCATAATCAAACAAAACAACTAGCGGTGCATTCTTACCGTCTCGAGCACTCACATCCAGTTCCGGGAAGTGACGGAAGCGCGTTAACGACGCAACGGTTCACCCAGTGATGCATCCCAGGTAACGCGCATTTTCCGTTTTTATGGCCCAGCAACACTGCCAATAAGCTAAACACTGTGACGTAAGCCACGAAATAACCCCTCCTGCCTCATAAGTATATAAGTTAAAAAAGTATTTAAGTTAAAAATAGAACTCACTCAGCAAAGACATTTAAAATACAAAGAATAGACATTTAAAATAAAAAATATATACTATTGTATCATAAAATAGCAATATATGTGCCTATTTGTTTAAATGATGATGAGAAATTGAAAATTATTCCTTCATATGCTGAGATGAGGTGATGTGTTGTTGTGTCTTATATCAGGATGGCCATACGTGTGATTGTGTTTCTAACACTTTTTGCTGGACTGTGCGTTGCTGATTCTAAAGGTACGTTTAGAATAATACAAGTAAAAATGCCTGGATTTAAAAATCTGTAACCATTGTGTATCATTACATATCAATCAGATTAATTTATTAAAATTATAGGCTAAAACATGGTAAATGAAAGATTGTGATTTATTTATTTGTTTGTTTGCTTGTTTGTATTGCTTTGAACCTGTCTTATCAGTTTTTTTTTGTTGTTGTTTTTTTCCCGCAATCAATTTCATATCATATTGAACAGGGAATCTTGCTCTTCATGCCAAGGCTGTGCAGTCCTCCACAAGCAACCCACACGGAGCTGCTCAACGTGCAGTAGATGGAAACAGAGACTCTGATTACTTTAAGGGCTCATGCTCTCAGACTAAAGCTGAGTTTAATCCATGGTGGAGAGTTGACCTTGGAAATGTCTACAGTATAAGCAACGTTACCATCACTAATCGTGGAGACTGTTGCAAAGAGCGACTTAGAGGAGCTCATATTCGTATTGGTAACAGTCTGGACAACAACGGAAACAACAATGAGCTGTAAGAAATGTTTCAGTTGTTCTGTCGTCTTCCCATGTTTATGATGTTCAATCTGGTTTAATAAAACAAAATTGAACCTCCTCCACAAACCAACCACTCAGAGAGCCACAGCCACGGAGATGTACTTTACTTCAAAATATTTTATTCAGACTGTGATAATACATTTGTAAGTTTAAAACATGAACAATAATTTGTATTGTGAAGAGTGCTGTACAAAACCGTTTGATGTCAATACAGTTGAATTGAATTTGTTAGATGTGCATTGTGTTGCGAGGCCTCTGGTTTTCATTTTAACACTGTTCTTTATGTATTTTCAGGGCTGCAACTATTCTCACTGTTCCTGATGGCACAGAAACATTTTCATTTGAGTCTGTTATTGGCCGATATGTCAACATTTTTTTACCTGGGAATGATGAAGTCCTTTCTCTGTGTGAAGTCGAGGTGTTTGCAGGTAAGGGACAGAGAGAGAAGAAAACTCTGTCATAGAATTTGTTCATGTACTTGTTAATGTGTGTATAACTGTTATTATTTTATTAACAGATAAGTACACACCACCATACATTTGTGTTCCAAGTAAGTGTTCTTCATTACATTAAATGTTGTCAGTAACATATATAATATTCTTATTGAACATTTGGTAACCAATAAGGGATAATGTACATCAAGACAGTTGTTATTGCAAAATGAACCTGACAGGGTGATTATTATATGGCTGCTAGCTACAAATAAATAATTTTGGAGACAAAATATTAATTTGAGTTAACGGTCCCATTTTTTGTGGTTTTTTGATGCTTTGATTGTGTTTATAGTGTGCAATTTAACATGTGTTCATGTTTTGCGTGTAAAAAAACACAGTATTTTTCACATAATTTACTTATCTGTATACCGCTGTTTCCACTGTCATAAAAACGGGCTGATGACTTCCTTGTTCTATGAAGTCCCTCCTTCAGAAATACGTAACGAGTTCTGATTGTGCCAGCGGTTCCTGTGTTGTGATTCGACAGCAGCTCTTAGCGCATCTTGCCCGGAAAAGTCACGCCTCTTACCATAACGTGGAGATGCACGCGCTCAGTGTTATTGTAAACATGTCTTTAATTTTACCCTATCAATTTGAGCCGAAATCAGACCCGGTGATTGGACTGCGGGATGAAAATAACAGCGTTTCGACGACATGGCGACAAACACACTCTACAAACGCAACTCTTGTGTATTCCTGTGGGCGGAGGTTAGTCAAAAAACTGCTTTAGTGACGTCATTAAAGAAGGAAGTAGAGGGATGTAGTCCAAACTGGCCGTTCAATGTAGGCGACTTCTGTTAAATAAAATATCTCGTAAAAATTGTACAGATTTTATATATACTGTAACAACAACATTACACACTAACTAAAGTTTGAAACATGGGATCACGAAGAACGGGACCTTTAAAATATTTTATTAGCTCACTTGTAATAAACACAAAACTTCCATGAGGAAAAAATATACCAAGCAAGACAAACGAACAAGTTCAAACAAATCAAACATTTAAGGGATAATGTACAGTCATGTACACCAAATAAATGATTACATGGACATTTTGATTTGAGATTAAAATGTTTTAAGTTCTTCCCTGTTTATTATCTTAGAATCCATAAAAGTGTACAAAAACAATAATTCCTGCGAACACGACAGTACTCTTAATACTAAAAATACTTCAATTCAATTTTAATTCTTCAATACAATCAATAACTATAACAGAGACGCACCAGTTGTGTTTGTATAAAACGAGAGAGAGTGAGTCTGTGGTGTGATACAAGAAACATCAAAGAAAGACCGGCTTCAGAAACTCGGATGAACTGTCTGTTATACAGCGTTACTATTGATGACGGTCATTATCTGGAAATATCATACCTCAGAATGTCACGTCTGACCAATCAGAATCAAGTATTCCAGAGAGCCGTGTAACAATCATTTGGTTTACATAGCTTAGCATTATTTTACCCATTATATTAGGATTATACTTTAGCACATTGAAATAAAAATAAATAAATAAATAAATAAAAATTTTATTGTTTATTATTTTATGTTAAACAGGGAATCTTGCTCTTGGAGCCACAGCTGTCCAGTCTTCCACATACGATGGATTAGCTGCTCAAAATGCTGTCGATGGCAACAGGAATTCAATTCGCAGTCATGGGTCATGCAGTCATACTAATGGGGACAAGGACCCCTGGTGGAGAGCTGACTTGTTGGAAGTCTACAAGATAACAAGGGTTAGCATCACTAATCGTGGAGATGGTTATGTACAGAGAATAAATGGTGCTCAGATCCGTATCGGCAACAGCCTGGAAAATAATGGCAACAATAATGAGCTGTAAGTATTGTATCTCTCTTAATACTTACACAAATGGTTAGAAAATGAGTAAATAAGATAATATTACTTTGAATAAATCCTTTTAATACAAACTTGCCTTTGACAGAAGTATATTTAATATGATTCATTATGTTTTGATACGCCCCTCTCTATTTCTGTTACTGTGTTTCTTCACAGGGCTGCGACTGTTGTGTCCATCCCACTTGGAGAGACACAAACATTTAAGTTTAAGCCTATTAAAGGCCGATATGTCAACATTTTTATACCTGGGCGCAATGAATATCTCACACTGTGTGAGGTTGAGGTGTTTGCAGGTGAGTGCTAAAAGGAGAGAAACATGATGTGTAGACATTTGTACTATATGTACCATTTATGCTATATGTACGTTCCCTTAATGATGTTTTGTTCTGTTTTCATTGCCAGATTAAGTGGAATGAGATGATGTTACACCACAGTCCACTGATCCTATAAGCAAAATACCAAACTACTGTTTTCTGAGCAATACTAATGCACTTTATTCATTGTTTTCATTTTACCTGTGCACCTTTTATTCCTAAGATAAAAGATAAGTTTCAGTGCACATTCAGTAAAGGAATGAAATTGTTCTTAAAATATACCTGTCTTTTACTCATCTTTGTTTATCTTTGCTTTCTACATGAATAAATTACTTTAAATAAATTACAGCATTGCATGTTGTATTTCATATTTCTGGATCAAAAAAAGCTCATTTGGATATTCACAATGAGGAGGAGGTGTAGTGTTACATAGCTACCCATCTAGAGTTGAGGAGCTGGTAACAAAGTAAAGAATTAAATTTTTCAAAAAAGAGAAAGAAATAGAAAAACATGGATAGAACGAGGATGTCAAACCTTCTGTCCCAGAATCAACAACACAACCACCAATTCAACCAATATTAACTTTTAATTTTATATTATAAAGACATTACAATAACCATAACAGAAATATCAATATCAAAAAGAATAATAATAAAAATAGAGGTGATAGCTTCAGGGAACAAACAAAAAAACTAACCCAGAAACCTCTCTAAATTACCTGGAGAAAAATAATCCAGAAAAATAAATGACATAACTTTTCTCTCTCTCCCTGTAACCGTAAACAGGAGAAAATCAGGATTACAAGCAAAAATGGCACCCTCCACTTTCATTCCCCAAAACAAGAAAGAACGATCCAATCGGCTCTTGACCCTTGACTTTTTAAAATAAAATTTAGTTTGAGTTGTTTTAACTGAGTTATACCATCCAGACAAACAACTGGAAAAGATGATCAGGTGGTGTTAATGTTTTCATGTAATCAGTGTTTGACCTGAATCACTGAACTCATTTAGAGCCCAATCTCTGAGTTAGATTTACATTATTGATTACAGCAGCACTGTGATTCTAAAGCAGAAGATCAGCTTTATCAATATAATCTGAAGGATTTCTCAAAAGTTGTTCTGATTTAAAAAAAAAAGAAAGCTCTTTAATTTAGAGACACAGACATCAAGAATCAGCCTGTGAATCTCAACAACGGTGACAAGCAACATATTCTGATAAACAGATCAACTCTGAACATTAGAAAACAAGCTACTAAAAAGTTGCATAAACAGAACAAAATAAAATATGAGAATAAAAGAAATTACTAAAACAATTCAGCTCATAATTTATTCATGCAGCAATGCATGATGGGAGCCATGGATGAATTTTGATTGGTGGCTCCCAGAATGCACTGCAACATGCTTTATTATTCTCACCACTGTTGAGATTCACAGGCTGATTCTTGATGTATGTGTCTCTAAATGAAAGGGCTTTCTTTTTTTAAAATCAGAACAACTTTTGTGAAATCCTTCAGATTATTTTGATAAAGCTGATGTTCTGCTGTAGAATCACAGTGCTGCTGTAATCAATAATATAAGTCTAACTCAGAGATTGCGCTCTAAATGAGTTCAGTGATTCAGGTCAAACTATGATCATATGAAAACATAACCAACACCACCTGATCATTTTTTCCATTTGTGTGTCTGGATCAAGCGGCAACCTCCCCCAGTCTCTTGTGAAGCCAATACGGAAGTGACTTAAACTGCGATTCATCGACTGGCCGCTAGGGACAGGCTCCAAAAGAGAGCAGAATCTCATTGAGTCCCATGTTAAATTGGCCAAGTTTACAGCAGAAAAAAAACGTGTTTACAAGTTGGTTCAAATTGTGGTTTTGGTCTATACTGCTAATTTTGCCCTTCATGACAACTGTGAGGGGGTGAATTTTTTTCTAACTCATTCTTTTTTAAAGTTCTGCATAATTAAGGGCGTGGTCACTTGAGTGATAGGTAGATGCCGCTGCTGTCTGTGAGTCGTCACTTTACCTCAGCTAATTCCAGCCGCTGAATTTGGCATCTCAGCCGTATTTGTGCTCGATTATTTTATACAATTATAAAATATGGCTTGCTGCATAATATTTGAGACTGATGTGTGTCTGATGCATGCGGAAGAAACAGAACACACGTTGTTGGATCGTGGCATTGGCTTTTGTTTGTGAGATTTACTACAATGACAATACCAGGAGGATATACAACTCTGACAGCACTGCTTGGATATTATAACTAAAACTGCTGCACTATTTTGAAAAAATATACTTTGGACACGGGCTCATTTGTTTGTTAGATACGATCGTATACAGTTTTACAACATAAACGCTGCTCAGATTGCATTATTTCTTGATGAACGATGACAGAGAGCAGATCATTCAGAAGAAATGTAATGCAAACAATGGATAATATATCAATATTTCATGGACAAAAAGTACTGTTTTTTGTTTTGCAATGGACATTTATATTTTACCCAAATGCCACAGATTGGATTCATCTCACGATCTCATAAAGGTATAAGTCCAATTTTAATTTATTTCCATGTTGTTATTTGCACACCCAACACAAATTACTGGTGTTGGAGCATCTATATCTTAAAAAAACACCGTAGATTGACAGTAAACCTTTAGAACGTTCTGATGATAAAACTTATCTTCATTAATATTTTAGATCGTATCTAAGATAGATAGATAGCTCCTTTGCTTGCTAACATGGTCACGTCGAGCTAGGCGGGCGTGGTTTCAGCAACCAGTCACATCAGCTCAAACGACCTCCCCGCCTCTTTGCCCATTTTCAGTTATCCGGGAGTGACGCTCGGTGATACCTCATTTACACATCAAAACTGCTGTTCAAAAACCTATGGGTGACGTCATGGACACTATGTCCATATTTTTTTACAGTCTATGGTCTGAATTTTATAACTCAGTTAAAACAGCCCAAACAAAATTTTATTTTAAAAAGTCAAGGGTCAAGAGCCCAACTAAAGCAAACCCTCATCTCTATGATGGTGGCTTAAAAATTGTGATTTTCTCCTTTGGTGATTCTGCTTATTATCATCAGGTGTCTTCAATAATGGTCAATCATCACTGTTAATCACTTAATTAACTCATTAACTTTAACACTGCTTCAGTGTTAATTTAACACTCTTATTTTAACACTTTAACACTCTTGAGTATGGTCTCACATGTACTCCCAGGAGAGTTAATTTAACACTGCAGTTTTTGCTGTGCATGCACAGTTGATTATTGTTTGACTGATGAATACTGTACCTACAGGATTTAAAAAAGGAGACTAAGGAAAACCACAAATTAAACATAAAAATTAAATAAACACTTTAAGGCTTCCCTAGAAGGGCTTTTATACGCTACAATGAAATGCTCACCATGTGGAATGACCGTGGTATGCTTCCTAGTAAACATCTCAGCCCTCAGTCTTCTCAGTGCATCTTCTCACACGAATAGCAGCAGACTGGGCTTCATTAGCAGAGTCCGAGTACAAAACCTACATGTGAAAGCCACTTGCTGCTTTTTACATAGGGAGGCACTGGTAGCAAAGATGCTCCCGAAGGAACTCTCTGATGTACTGGACAGAGCAGTACATGTAGTAAATTTTATCATGGTGTGTCCACTGAAGAGCTGTCTATTATAAATTTTAAGAGTTAGTTTTAAGGTTAATGAAAATGTCCGTAAAATAATGGATCTTGTCCTGGCAGAAAATAATGTTCAGGCTAAAAACATTCTATTCCTGCCAAACATAGCATAATGAAAACTGTTAACATGTAGGCCTACACTGCCCTCCAATATTTTGGAAACACCCCTGGCAAAGTGTGGTTTTGGATGATATCAGCATAAATCCTTATCATTTTTTGATGCAAATACATTAAAGTAACTTGACATTTTGTTTTTTTGTTACCTGCCTGCCTGAATTTTTATTAGTCTCCTTAGTTACTCATCGATTAGTCATACCGTTCAGCTGTTTCCTAATTAGTTCCCTTGGTTTGTTCCATGTATTTAAGCCGTGTTTTTCCTAAGTTTAGTTGTCCGGTATTGCCATTGTGAAGGTGATTGTTCTGTACTTCTCCTGCTTTCCTAGTTGGTGGATTATAATAAAGACTGTTTTGTTTGCTGTGACAAAAACGAGACTAAACTAAATTTACCTAACTATATAAATGAAAGGACCCTGTTTACACTGAGTACACATTAATCACAAGATGATCACACATAGAGTGTTTGATTACACAATGAGAATTTCAAACAGGAAAACGTGGCACTAGAAATCTTAAGGTCAAAGGTTTGTTCAAAAGGAACAATGAATACATGAACTGATGAAGTGTCTAACTTGAATGCACTTTGGATAAACTTTGTAAATATAACAGTCTTTTCTGATTCTTGATTTTGATGTAAGACTGCACCCAGTTCTGACCCTACACTTCTGGGGGCCATACGCGACTTGCGTGTTTTACTCAACCACATATCAGTGCATGCATACACTCTCACATCAGGCGAACATGCTTGAGCTTTCATTTACAACAACTGATGTTTGAGTAGATGAACGTTTATATGTGAATAAAAGCCTAAATTAAGTCTGTTCATCTTAGAAAGCGATCAAGTCGCTTCAGAAAATTTGTACTAAACTGCTCGATTCATATGCATTCGTTTTACGATCTCTTTAGGAACTTGAAGCATCAAAGTGGTAGTTGCGTAGCTGTCAACAGAGGGACAGAAATCTCATAATTTGTGTTTTGAAGATGAACGAAAGTCTTACTGGTTTGGAATGACATGAGGGTGTGTAAATGACAGAATTTTCAGTTTTTGTTGAACTATCCCTTTAAGGACCTATCAGTCTGTGCTATCTAGAGTTTCATAACAGAACTTTGTATTTGTCTCTTATCAAAATAAAGGCTTAAAAAAAGGGACTCTTGTAATAGGTCTATGCAATCAGATATCAGATAAGAATTATTTGGTTGGGAGGGCCTTAATTCAACAATAAATAGAGCATCATTTCTGAGCACAATATGATTCTACTAGACCCTCTTCACAGACTGCTGGTGTGTATTAATACTCATATCTATACTGAATAGCACATTTTTGGTTTGAAATGTTTTGACGGCATAATATTCCTCATGATTTATATATTATAAAAAATGTTAATACCGTTTACTATATAAAACATATTATTTTGTTTAGTTGGATAACTGCTGAATTGTGAAGGTCTTCTGTGAGGTTCATACAGTGATGAATTCCAGGTGAGTTGATTGTTTATGCACTCTCTACACCAGGGTAACATTATAATTTGAATTAAAAAAAAAAAAAAAAAGTTTTTATATTTTGGTATCACTTTCTCAAGTGACAAATTTGCAAAACTCAAATAGGCACAAAACTCTAAACCAATCACACGTATGAATGTCACGTTCTACTTAGCAACACATCATAAACCAAGAGAGTTTGTTGATAATTAAGAGCAGCTAGATAAAATTACATTAAAAAACATCACAGTTGAACAATGAGTTTCATTAGGTGGCAATTGTTCAGCCTGAATGTTCTCAGATATACAATATCACTAAATTGACTATTGAATAAATTTGTAATTTAACATGTACTATTAATAGTACAAACCACAATACCAGTCACTTTTAATTAATCACAACTGTTCTGACATAAAGAAGGTCTTGTTAGTGAAGAAGCTTTTAGTGGTGTTTCTTTGAGAGCATGAAATGCAGTGGAGGTTTAGTAATAAAACTAAACTTTTGTTTGGACAATTCAAGTCAGGGTGTAAAGATATAGTATATAGCAGTGGTGTGCGCGGTCCATATAAGCTGCGAATGCTCTGAATACCCAAGCCATTCGTAGACAAATAGATATTTGGAAGAATGTTTGTAACCGAACAGATCTCGCCCCCCATTTATACGGGTTTGGAACAACTTGCAGGAGAGTAAATGATCGAATTTTTTGGGTGAACTATTCCTTTAACACTCTAAATCCCCTTGTTTGGGGCGTACCATAAAGCCTACATGATAAAATGTTGGTATTGCATGTGTAACTGTCTATATTTTATGTATTTGCCAAACAACTGTAACTTTCTTTAAATCTGCCAGTTACGTTGTAAATTATTCACCTCTAAAATCCTCATCACCTCTAGTCATATCACACTGACTTTACTATAAGTCATGTAGTTCTTCCATACTATTTTTTAATTACATATTTGTGTTTTTGTTTAAATGGGGATGAGAAATTGAAAATTATTCCTTCATATGCTGAGATGAGGTGATGTGTTGTTGTGTCTTATATCAGGATGGCCATACGTGTGATTGTGTTTCTAACACTTACTGGACTGTGCGTCGCTGATTCCAAAGGTACGTTTAGAATAATACAAGTAAAAATGACAGGATTTAAAAATCTGTAAACAATGTGTATTATTACATATCAGTCAGATTTATTCATTAGAATTATAGGCTGAAATATGGTAATTGAAAACTTATTTATATTTTATTTGTATTGCTTTGAACCTGTCTTATCCTTTTCTTTTTTTATCGATTTCATATCATATTGAACAGGGAATCTTGCTCGTAATGCCATGGCTGTGCAGTCCTCCACAGCCCCGCTGGGAGATGCTCAACATGCAGTAGATGGAAACAGAGACTCAGATGCCAGGAAGGGCTCATGCACTCACACTAATTCTGAGTTTAATCCATGGTGGAGAGTTGACCTTGGAAATGTCTACAGTGTACGCAATGTTACCATCACTAATCGTGGAGACTGTTGCAAAGAGCGGCTTAGAGGAGCTCAGATTCGTGTTGGTAACAGTCTGGACAACAACGGAAATGACAATGAACTGTAAGAAATGTTTCAATTGTTCAGTCATCTTCCCATGTTTATGATGTTCAATCTGGTTTAATAAAACAGGAGGCAAAATTGAACCTCCTCCACAAACCAACCACTCAGAGAGCCACAGCCATGGAGATGAACTTTACTTGAACATATTTTATCCAGACTGTGATTAGACATTTGTAAGATTAGTCTGTTTCTTGTAGAAATGCAATATAAAATATGAACAATAATTTGTATTGTGAAGAGTGCTGTACAAAACCATTTGATTTCAATAGAGTTGAATTGAATTTGTTAGATGTGCATTGTGTTGTGAGGCCTCTGGTTTTCATTTTAACACTGTTCTTTATGTATTTGCAGGGCTGCAACTCTTCTCACTGTTCCTGATGGCACACAAACATTTTCATTTGAGCCTGTTAATGGCCGATATGTCAACATTTTTTTACCTGGGAATGATGAAATCCTTTCTCTGTGTGAAGTCGAGGTGTTTGCAGGTAAAGGACAGAGAGACGAAAACTGTGTCATAGAATTTGTTTATGTACTTATTAATGTGTGTATAACTTATTATTTTAACAGTAAAGGACACACCCTCATACATTTGTAATCCAAGTGAGTGTTCTTCTTTACTTTGAATTTTGTCAGTAACACACACACACACACATATATATATATATATATATATATATATATACATGATACATGATCAATATGACACAGTCAACTCTCAAGGTTACAAATAAATAAGAAATAACAAGTAATAAATAAGAAATAACAACTACATTCTCACCAAAAAAAAAAAAAAAAACTCTTAAAACTACAGTTCGTAGTGCAAGAAATGTAGTATTTGCAAAAATTACACTGGATTTGTTCCATGACAGTCGCTTTAACTGGAGTGATACAAACGGTGAAAAGGTAGGAGTGCTGTTATCACTAAAATATCAGATTTGAGAACCAGAAAGAACTGTGTGTGTGTGTGTGTGTGTGTGTGTGTGTGTGTGTGTGTGTGTGTGTGTGTGGCACGTCCTGATATTGCTGAGTTAGATGCGTTCCTGGGTCAACATATTTTGTTGATCCTGGAACAACATTCTAGTCTGAAAATTTAGTCTTAATCCTATTCCTACCCCTAAATCTAACCCTACCCATAAGTTATCCCAAAAATCAGAGGGAAATGATAGATGAATAACACTGATGTAGAAGCACCATTTCATGATTTTAAACCTAAACTTGAAATAATCTGTAAACTTGTCCCTCAAATCTGATTGGTTGATTTGAATGTTGTTCCAGGATCAACAAAAATGTTGACCCAGGAACATGTTGAACTCAGCAATATCAGGTTATGCGCAGTGGAAATACAAGAAACAAGAAAGACCGGCTTCAGAAACCCGGATAAGCCTGTAATACAACAGTACTATTGATGACGGTTATTATCTAGAAATATCAGACCTTAGAATGTCATGATGACTGACCAATCACAATTCCAGTATTCCAGAGAGCTGTGTAATAATCATTTGCATTGCATAGCTTAGCATTATTTTGTCCATTATATTGGAATTATACTTTATCATTTTAAAGTATATATATATATATATATATATATATATATATATATATATATATATATATTTTTTTTTTTTTTTTTTTTATGTTAAACAGGGAATCTTGCTCTTGGAGCCACAGCTGTCCAGTCTTCCATATATGAAACAGCAGCTGCTCAAAAAGCTGTCGATGGCAACAGGAATTCAATTTATAGTCTTGGATCATGCAGTCATACTAAAGCGGACAGGGACCCCTGGTGGAGAGTTGACTTGTTGGAAGTCTACGAGATAACCAGTGTTAGCATCACTAATCTTGGAGTTTGTTGTGCAGAGAGAATAAATGGTGCTCAGATCCGTATCGGCAACAGCCTGGAAAATAATGGCAACAATAATCAACTGTAAGTATCGTCTCTCTTAATACTTAACACAAATGGTTAGAAAATGAGTATATACGATATAATTACATTGAATAAATCCTTTTAATAGAAGCTTGCCTTTGACAGAAGTATATTTACAGTTTTTCTCAATTGCTAACAAAATTAATGAAACAATTTACCATTTTCTCACAACTATAAACAATCTCGTAACTACACACCAACTTGTACAAACATCAAACTTCCAAGTCAAAATCAAATATTTCAGTCAAAAACGTATTCACTTCTGTCAAAATCTCAGATGACACACAAAACCTGCAAATACACAGATTACTTTCCTGTCCAGTGAACAATACAATATACAACATAAATGAAAGAGTGCAGATAGAGTAAAATGCAACAATGAGCTTTAGGAAAAAATATTTCATTTCACTACTGTAAAGTGATCTTACAGGAGATGAAAGCAGATGAAGTAGTTGATCTAAAAAGAAGAAGAAAAGTTCAAAAACTGAAGAACTAAATATAAAATGTGTATCCAGCACAATACAGTATACTGTCATTTACAGTATTACATAAATAAAGAAATAAATTCACCATCCTCTGCACCTTCAGCCAAATTTCATTGCAGTATACAATACTATAGCAGTTTCTTGGTCTTCTGACAAAAGACTTTCTCTACCTTCCTTAGGCAGTCGTCTCTCAGTTCTTCAAAAATACAGCACATGAAAAATAACATTTTGATGATCACAAATTTGAGGGTGTACATGTGTTACAGTTTACTGGACACAGAATAGTGAATTTTCTCTCATACAAAGTACTGTTACTGTGTACTATAATTATACTGTTTATGTAAAAAGTAGTATAAAACCCTGTCAATGATTCTAGGATACAATTTCTAAAGCACAATCACCTGTTTATGTTATCCCAATATCCCGAGATTCTGATTGGCATGTGTGTGAAAACAAGTGAAACGTGTTTATAGTTTTGAGAAATGTCTTTGTTTTGAGAATTGAATAAATGGTTTGGGAAATTGTTTCAAATGAATCGTTATATAGTGTGTTAGCAATTGAGGAAAAACTGTAGTATGCTTCATGTCGTTTTGATACGCATCTCTCTATTTCTCTGTTACTGTGTTTCTTCACAGGGCTGAAACTGTTGTTTCCATCCCACTTGGAGAGACTAAAACATTCAAGTTTAAGCCTATTAAGGGACGATATGTCAACATTTTTATACCTGGACGCAATGAATATCTCACACTGTGTGAGGTTGAGGTGTTTGCAGGTGAGTGATAAAAGGAGAGAGACATGATGTGTAGACATTTGTACTCTATGTAATATTTATACTATGTGTATTTATACGATAATTGTTATAATTATTTTTCTTTTTCTGATTTAATTACCAGATTAAGTGGAATGAGATGATGTTACACCACAGTCCACTGATCCTATAAGCAAAATACCAAACTACTGTTTTTTTTTCATTGTTTTCATTTTACCTGTGCAACTTTTATCATGGACCCACTTTATATTAAGTGGCCTTAACTACTATGTATTTACATTTAAATTAATCATTTGATACAATGCACTTATTGTGTACATACTTGTTTTTACATTGTACTTATATTTTAAAAACACCTGCATGTAATTACATCTGTAATTAATTTCTGTAATTACATTTATAATTACACTGTTGACCCATCCCTTAAACCTACCCATACCAGAAAAGCTTTCCCTAACCTTATCCGTATCCCACCTCAATAGCTGCAAATGTGTTTTGCAATTCAATATGAACCCAATAAGTACACTGTACTTATTTTTTGATGTAAGTACATAGTAGTTAAGGCCACTTAATATAAAGTGGGACCTTTATCATTAAGATAAAAGATAGGTTTCAGTGCACATTCAGTAAAGGGATGAAATGGTTTTTAAAATTGTGTATTTCATCTTTGTTTATCTTTGCTTTCTACATGAATAAATTACTACAGCATTGCACGTTGTATTTCATGTTTCTGGATCAAAAAAGGGTTGAGGAGCTGAAAACAATGTAAAGATTACATTTTCAAAAAAAAGAGAAAGAACAAAAAACATGGATAGAACAAGGATGTCAAACCTTCTGTCCCAGACTTAACAACACAACCACCAATTCAACCAATATTAAATTTTATTTTTTCTGTTATAACGAGTAAAAAAAATGCACAGAAGTAACAATAACCATAACAGAAATATGAATATAAAAAAGAATAATTTTGAAAATATGGGTGATAGCTTCAGGGAAGAGCCTGGCCAAAATAATAAACAAAACAAAAAAATGAACTAATCCAGAAATCTCTCTAAATTACCTGGAGAAATATAATCCAGAAAAATAATTTACATAACACTTCCTTCTCTCCGCGTTTAACCATAAAGTGGAGAAAAGCAGGATTACAAACAAAAATTGCACCCTACATTCCCCAAACAGGAAAGAAATAAAGATAAAGAAAAAACAAACAAGCTATTTACAACATAAGTAAAATATCAAAGAGAGTCAAAACATGTTCAACACATGTAATTCTCTTTCTGTTAAAAAAAAGTGCATCACAACAAAGCCCTAAGCTCACTTAGTAAGAAACAACTCAATATAAATCAACTCATGACAGGAAGTTTTTCTCTCTCTTCTCCACAGTTCCTGTGATGTTTAAATCTCTGCTTCTGCAGTAGTCAGATCATTCAAATCCAGACTCAAAACACACCTCTTTAGCTGTGCATTTACTGAATGAGCACTGTGCCTCTGTAATTCAGACTAATTGCACTTTATCTTATCTATGCATCTTTAATGCATTTTAAATCTTGCTGTCTGGAAAATTAGCTTTTGTGTTGTTAGCCCTGGTGGCATCAAATTTCTCTGGTAAGAAAAAAATAAAAAATTACATAGAAATTTAAATTAAAATGGGATAAACCATAGTGGTTAAGATGGCTCTGTAGTAAGCCAGGAAGTAAGATATTTTTCTGAATAAAACAAAAATTGATTTTATAGAGTACAATGTCATGCTCACCATGCGTAAATGACCGCAGTACACTTCCTACTAAACATCTGACCATCTTCGGTCAATGCTCGGTCTTCTCAGTGCATCTTCTCACATGAATAGCAGCAGACTGCCTTTAGTTCACTGCTCGTTCATCTCAAATGAGATCAGACTCAGCTGCTCTTTGTGGTCCTGCCGCATTTACAGTGATTCCAATGCTCTGATTAATAACTGCTTCATCAAAGCACTGAATTAGCATCAGTTTGAGCAACAGGAAGTAACATCAAAGCCATGCTGATGTAAGGGTTCACAGGTCAATTTAGCTCAAAGAATTTTAGGAGTCACTTATTTTATGACAGAGCAACTGAATTGTCCAGCGTTCATTTGTAATTCAGATTAAGTCATTCAATTCGTAAGCACATAACACAAGACTTCTCTTTAAAAAATATAAATGAGACTTTGATTATTCTAACACATAAACTGAAATCTAGCAAACACACACACATTTACACCAGTTGCAGAAAGACAGGAAGTAAGGAAAGAATGAGTTTTAAGAGAATGAAATTATGAAATTAAGTTTCTAGCAATATATGAAGAGTTTGGTTCCAAAACGCAATAATTCCATTTTGATTAATTTGAGTAAAAAGGTGTTTTCTTTACCAAGAAAGTGGCAAGATGAAAACCACTATTTTCTGTTTCAAACTTTCACATAGCATCTTTTGGTTATAAAAACATTAAAAGTTCAAATCTACATTTTGATTTTAAAAAGTTTATTATAAAAACATGTTTTTTTTTTTTTTTCCAAAATGCAATAAATCCATGATACTTTTTTTTCAAAATGCAATTAATCCATCACTATAAAAGTTATTTTTCAAATTGAAAATACACAACAAAGTAAGTTGATTCACACATATATGACAGAGTCTAAACTTTGCCAATATTTATCTTATGTACAGACATTTTACTAAAAATACATTCGGCCGTCGATCCCAAAATGAATTCAACGGGTCATCTTGTTAATGTTATAAATTATTTGTCATTACCGATTAAAGAGTATCTTGCGCCACCGCACTGTTAAATGAACACATTTGCCAAGTACATTGTTATTAAAATCGGCTTTTTAAAAAGCCTTCAATGTTTACAGTGGGTGGAATGGCGCGCTGTGATTGGTTGAGAGCGGATGTATCGCGTTTTGGAGAAAAAGGAGACTGCCGTTTGTCGCATTTTGGAAAGAAAGGGAGGGAACATGACAGAATAACACGACGGATATCGCATTTTGCGCAAAATTAATAAATGACTTTTCAATACTGACCATATACAATACTGATTTTGGCGGAAACTCGATTTTTTTGAAAATGGCGTTTATCGCGTTTTGGAACCAAACTCTTCATATGTACTTCATAAGACCTGATCTGAACAAACCATCAATCATTAATTTAACCCTTCTATTGCTTCTTAGGCGGGGTTATTAGACTTTATGTCAATGCACCAGTTCAGCTATAGAATCTGGAGGTATACTTGCGTTCGATGTTTGTGTCTTTAAATGGGGATTCCCTTTGTTGGTGTCTTTGGCTTGGAGAAGGGTGTTTCCCAGTTTCTTTTGATTTGCTGCAGGTCTCTAACTTAGTTTCCTTTCTTTTCCATTGAGTCTCATGTTCTAAGTAAAAGAAAGAAAAGTAAGTGAGACGAGAGTAGTTGGATGTCTTGAATGAAGCTATTAACCTATTTTCATCTGATCTCGATCTGCCTTTGTCTTGTCTTCATTGTCCGACTGTCTAAACTGAGTTGTTTGTCCAACCTCTTTGAGGAGTTCTGATCAACTAGGTATCGTCTTTGTTTCAGAGGTTGCTTTTCTCCACCTCTAATCATAAATGATCTCCTGGTCTCTTAACTTTCCTGCTATTTGCAGAGAGTACAGTTTAGATGTGATTTATATGAAAAGAATATGATACATTTTACACAGATTTCATTCAAGCCAAAATTTAAGTTATGAACAGAGATTTACATTCATACCAAGCAAGGCACACTTTCAGTCAACCATTCAAAAGTTATAACAATTACATCCCAAGTGCATGTTGATTTGGGATTGAGATGAGTTTTGTATGGAATTATGTTTGAACGAATCATCTCGAAGACTCATTTGTGTTTGTTCGTCCTCAAATCCTACACTGATGATGTTGTTGGCATAATTTATGCCAACTACATCATCAACATGGCTTTGACATTGCTTCTTCAACCTTTATTTAACCAGGAAAGACTCACTGAGATTATAAATCTCTTTCACAGGAGTGACCTGGCCAAAATGAGCAGCAATTCAATGAGTTTCAACATAGACTTACACAGTACAAACAAAATAAAAAAACAATTACATTTCACTGAATCATCTTCCATTTGATGAATGACTACTTTAAATTTTTCCAAAGACAGCAAATTTTGTAACTTCAGTTTCGATTGAAGGTGATTCCAGTCAAACGGGGCTGCATACACAAACGTTTTCTTGTAGATTCTGCACCTTATCAGCGTTAACACCTTATGAGCATGCCCTAACAGTCACTATGCTCTCGTCTTTTATAAGCAAACCCACATAAAGAATATGACATGGGTAACACTGCCCTCTAGTGGGACATTGATGTAATAGCTACAATAAAGACAGATAATTACTTCAATAGCCTAAATGCACACGCATGTACTACATAGCAAAAGTGTGTTGCACTGATACTACATCTTAAGCTACTTAAAGGCAGGGTAGGCAGTTTGTTTATAAATACTTTTTTTTGCTGGTTTTACTGAAGTCACTGCATTTGTAAGTAAGTAAAGTTTATTTAAATAGCACCTATCACAGACAAGGAGGGGTCACAAAGTGCTTTACAATAAAAATAAACAAATAAGATAAATAAACATAAATATACTCTACAAATACAATCAATGCAAACAGGCAAATCGAATTGTTAATTAAAAGCTTGTCCAAAAAGACTCCACAGAACCCATAGTTCTCAACTATAGTTCTTCATTTCACTTCATTTCACATGAAGATTAACGAAATTTGTACAGGTTTGCAATGACATGAAGGTGAGTAATTAATGACAGAATTTTCATTTTTGGTGAACTAACCCTGTAAGGACCTATCAGCCTCTGGCATCTAAAGTTTTATAACAGAACTTTGTTGTGGCAAGCAGGGCAGGGCCAAGAGCTGTGGGAATGGAGCAAGGCCATTGGCGTGATTGCTAGTGAATACCACCTGTGTGCCACACCAGTCTCATCTTACACTGTCATCACTCCTCCTTTTATCCTTCCGTGAAACTTGATGCCAGTGTTGCCACATTTGTATTTGTCTCTTATCAGAATAAAGACTTAACGAAAGGGGGACTCTTTTGTAATAGTTCTACTTAACCAGATATCAGATCAGACTCATTTGGTTGGGAGGGCCTTAATTCAACAATAAATAGAGCATCATTTCTGAGCACAATATTATTCAACTAGACCCTCTTCACAGACTGCTGGTGTGTATTAATATTCATATCTATGTTTAATAGCCCATTTTTGGTTTGAACTGTTTTGACAGTGCAATAAATGAATATTGGATAAATAATAAATATAGCAATAGTTTATAAAACTATTACTCCAAATATTATATAAAAAAGTATTATTTTGTTTAAAGTCAGATAACTGCTGAATTGTGAAGGTCTTCTGTGATACTGATACATTGATGTATTCCAGGTGAGTTGAATGTTTATGCACTCTCTACACCATTATGATTATAACTGTAACCATCATTGTAATTTGAATGGGAAAAAGTAATTTATTGTATGCAGTTTTTAAATAAATTTGGTAACACTTTCACTAGTGATAAATTTGCAAAATTCTTGGCACAAAACTCTAGACCAATCACATTTGTGAATGTCATGTTCATGCTTCACAAAAACAAAATAAAATAAACCAAAAATAAACCAAGTGAGTTTGTTGATAATTAAGAGCAGCTAGATTAAATTACATTAAAAACATCACAGTTACACAATGAAACACAATTTTCACAATGAAACACAAAGTTTCATTAGGTGGCAATTGTTCAGTCTATCGAATGGACTGAATATAATCAGTAATACTGTATCACTAAACTGAATATTGAATAAATTTGTAATTTAATACAACATGTTCTATTAATAGTACTGTGACAAACTTTTGTCTTCCCGGTGTGGAAATGAGGGAGGCAGGGTCTGAGAGCAGCTGTGCAACAGAATTTGTCCTTTTATTAACACACTTCTTTATAAACAAACAAAATGAAAGCACATTTAGTTCGTATACAAGGGTCTTGATGTAGGCAGATCAAAACATTGTTGAATATCAAATGTCAAGTGTCCCCAACTAAGCAAGACAAAGGTGACTGCAGCAAGGAAAAAGTGTCTTGTTGCACTCACTGCAATCCAGTAATGACAAAAGAACATTCAACAAGAATCAGTTGTATTGGTAATTTGTCAGTAATAATTAAGATTTTAAGCAAAGGGCAAAACATGGCTTAGCAATAGTTTATTGTTAATTATTCTAAATAGCAGACAGACAGCTTGAAGTATTGGTACATTTGTTCAGGGTTTGTGAATGTAAACAAAGCAAAACAGCAAAAATGATAATTATATATGATGTCAACACAATCTACATCTCTTTGCGCAAACTTTGGTCATACTCCAAATTAGGAAATCATAATGCAGCTAAAATAAATTATGAGAAACATAAATTAAATAGAAAAAAGTATTTGAATAAGTAATGTTAAATAAAGACAAGTAAACAGTCAGTAATAAAGAACAAATGAACAAATTGCAACAAAAAATAAAAAAAAAAGGAAAAAATAAATACAATAGAATAAAGATACAAATTAAACAAACATTCATGTCATGTCTAGCAGTAGTATTCAGGTACAAAATACTATAATGTGTAAATTAAATATAGATTAATCCTTATTAAAGCTAAAGAAGTTATTCAGTCAAGAGCAGATTTGAACAGTTTTATTTTTTTTTTTTTTCCATTTCACATTTAAGTAATGAAGATGTTTTTTTTTTTTTTTTTTTTTTTTTTTTTTTTAATGAATTTATTTTAAGTTAACTATACTAACATATGCTGTAAAGTTTTACCAAATTGTCTCAGTATCATGGGTGTAGACTATGCAGGGGATGTGTTCCCCGCACTTTTAATAAAACATTTCATTGGACAAATGTGTTCATAGAGGTTTTTAGTCATGCCTTTAAGTCATGGTTTCTTCTATGGCCTATTATTATTATTATTATTATTATTATTATTATTATTATTATAACAATATATGTTTCTTTGTTTAAATGAGGATGAGAAATTGAAAATTATTCCTTCATTTGCTGAGATGAGGTGATGTGTTGTTGTGTCTTATATCAGGATGGCCATACGTGTGATTGTGTTTCTAACACTTTTTGCTGGACTGTGCATCGCTGATTCCAAAGGTACGTTTAGAATAATACAAGTAAAAATGCCTGGATTTAAAAATCTATAACCATTGTGTATCATTACATATCAATCAGACTCATTTATTAAAATTATAGGTAATTGAAAGCTTGTGATTTATAAGCAGAGTGGGGCTGAGAGCCTTGGGAACGGAGCGATTGCTAATGAGCATCAGCTGCGCGCCACACCGGCCTCATGTCTCTCACAGACCAGCTCCGGGAGGATAAGAGGAGGAGTGAAGACAGTGTAGGAAGAGAGAGGACCAGGCCTGGATTTTGTTTATGTTGGTGTGGGTGTCGTCTGTGAGGGACTGACGATTTACTTTCATTTTGTGTTTGTTTATTTTATAAATAAAGTATGTTTGAACATTCGCTGGTTCCCTACTCCTTTTTGGATGGACAGCCGCCCCTCCACAACTCCAAAATCACTCCAGCCCACCACCTCGAGTGTTGGTAGACTCCGCTCAGTTGTGTGGCACCGTGGATTTCCCACAATGGCGAGGGTTCTTTGACAGCGCATTCTTCTTTCCAGGTTTTCGGCACCAGTAGCAATTTTAAAGGTTCAGCGAAGGAGGCGGGAACCAGCGAAAGTTTAAACACACTTTAATTATAAAATAAACTAATACAAAACAAGCAAAGTGGCAGCACCTCACGGATGACTGCCGCACAAACATAAACAAAATCCAGGCCTGGTCCTTTCACTCCTCCTTTTATCCTCCCAGAGTTGCTCCGTGAGAGACATGAGGCCCTTCCCATGGCTCTCTGCTTGCCACACTTTGAACATGTCTTATCCTTTTTTTATAGATTTGATATCATATTGAACAGGGAATCTTGCTCTTAATGGCATGGCTGTGCAGTCCTCCCCAGACAACCCGCTGGGAGATGCTCAACATGCAGTAGATGGAAACAGAGGCTCAGATGCCAGGAAGGGCTCATGCACTCAGACTAAAACTGAGTTTAATCCATGGTGGAGAGTTGACCTTGGAAATGTCTACATTGTAAGCAACATTACCATCACTAGTCGTGGAGACTGTTGCAAAGAGCGGCTTAAAGGAGCTCAGATTCGTATTGGTAACAGTCTGGCCAACAACGGAAACAACAATGCACTGTAAGAAATGTTTCAGTTGTTCTGTCATCTTCCCATGTTTATGATGTTCAATCTTGTTTAATAAAACAGGAGGCAAAACTGAACCTCCTCCACAAACCAACCACTCAGAGAGCCACAGCCATGGAGATGAACTTTACTTGAACATATTTTATCCAGACTGTGATTAGACATTTGCAAGTTTAGACCATTGTTTCTTGTAGCAATGCAATATAAAACAGGAACAATATTTGATTTCAATAGAGTTGAATTGTTAGACATCCATTGTGTTGCGAGGCCTCTGGTTTTCATTTTAACACTGTTCTTTATGTATTTGCAGGGTTGCAACTCTTCTCACTGCTCCTGATGGCACAGAAACATTTTCATTTGAGATTGTTAATGGACGATATGTCAATATTTTTTTTTACCTGGTAATGATGAAATCCTTTCTCTGTGTGAAGTCGAGGTGTTTACAGGTGAGTGACAGAGAAGAAAATCCTGTGATAGAATTTATGTACTTATTAATGTGTGTATAACTGTTATTATTTTATTAACAGAAAACTACACACCGACGTACATTTGTGTTCCAAGTGAGTGTTCTTCATTTCTTTGAATGTTGTCGGTTAAACATATTTGTACAACAATTAGTTCTCGAATCTGATTGGCTGAAAGGTCTTTCAAGCCATGCAATATTCTACCAGTATCACCACAGGAACAATTTCACCATTTGAATCACTCCGCCTTCCGCATTCTCACAGCTAGTGTAATGGCAAGTCCACCATATTTTTATAGATACTACTGTTGTGTCACGGAATGTAGTTTTATTTAGACCATGCATCTTGCATCTAAACATAGCACCTAGTTGAAAAAAAAAAATTGTTTAGGCATTTTTTGGAGATGTGAGCTCCAGGCCGTCAGCAGCTGTTCAGCGCTCATGTACCCGCTGAGATCACCTTAATCTTGGACGGTTGTTCAGGAATTTGCCGCTGGCTCTTATGTAGATCGTGGTTAAACATGAGATATGATGTTTTGGGTATATCAAACAGGCAATCTTTGGTTTTATTAATCTATTACTTGTTCCAGAGTAAATCGATTTGGCTTAAGGGATATATTAAGTTTCATAACTTTGTATTTACATTGAGATTAAATCTTGTACTAAAGTACTTTTGTAAGTTTGACTGAACTGTTTGCTTGTGTATCTTTTTTCCTATTGTACAAACTTCTTATACTGTTATAATATCTATTTTTGTTCATTTAAATATTATTGTTCAATAAATAAAAAAATATATAAATAACGTATTGGGATAGGGTCCATTAGTGATTTCGACTTCAGTGAAAGTTACATTAATACGCCATTAGATGGCAGCAAAAACTGTCTTTATGAGTGATTCAGTCGCAAGGCCATAAACAAGGATGTTGTTTTTACTTTAAACAACATTTTACAAGACATAACTGACAAATGCATTGAGTAGTGCTGTCAAGAGAAAATCCCCTTAAATGTTAAAAGGACAAAGATCGCTTTCCTCTGCGGACATTCAAACCGAATGTTAGATTGACCTGAAGAATATCAGCTAGATGCAGGTAATGCACTCGCTCAGTCCATCTCTTTCTCATAATACTCCAATACAATCAGCTTTAATTAAGTGACTCAATGTTCCTTTTTTTTCTAGTTCTAAAATGACATTTTATAATTAGTAGAATTAGTAGCAAGTCCACAGTGTGATACAATAAACATCATAGAAAGTCTGGCTTCAGAAACCCAGATGAGCTGTCATTATCTGGAAATATCAATCAAATAACACGTAACAATCATTTGGATTACATAGCTTAGCATTGTTTTGCCCATTATATTGGAATTATACTTTAGCACATAAAAAAATAATATTGGTTATTATTTTGTGTTAAACAGGGAATCACAGGGAATGGAGCCACAGCTGTCCAGTCTTCCATATTTGACATAGGAGCTGCTCAAAATGCTGTGGATAGCAACAAGGATTCAATTTATAGTCTTGGGTCATGCACTCATACTAATGGGGACAGGAACCCCTGGTGGAGAGTTGACTTGTTGGATGTCTACAGGATAACCAGAGTTAGCATCACTAATCGTGGAGATGGTGCTCCAGAGAGAATAAATGGTGCTCAGATCCGTATCGGCAACAGCCTGGAAAATAATGGCAACAATAACCAGCTGTAAGTATTGTCTCTCTCTTAATACTTACACAAAAGGTTAGTAAATGAGTAAATAAGATTAAATTACTTTGAATAATACAAACTTGCCTCATGCCGTTTTGATACTCCCCTCTCTATTTCTCTGTTACTGTGTTTCTTCACAGGGCTGCGACTGTTGTGTCCATCCCACTTGGAGAGACTCAAACATTTGAGTTTAAGCCTATTATAGGGCGATATGTCAACATTTTTATACCTGGGCGCAATGAATATCTCTCACTGTGTGAGGTTGAGGTGTTTTCAGGTGAGTGATAAAAGGAGAGAGACATGGTGTGTAGACATTTGTTCTATATGTACTATTTATACTATGTGTATGATCCCTTAATATTTTTTTTTGTTCTGTTTTCATTGCCAGATTAAGTGGAATGAGATGATGTTACACCACAGTCCACTGATCCTATAAGCAAAATACCAAACTGTTTTTGCAAACTGAGCAATTCTAATATTGCACCTTTTTCAGCATTTTCATTTTACCTGTGCACCTTTATTGTTAAGATAAAAGATACGTTTTAGCGCACATTCAGTAAAGGAATGAAATGGTTTTAAAATGCACCTGATTCTTTACCCCAGTTTGATCCAGGGAGTTGTGCATTCACACACCATTGTTTATCTTTGCTTTCTACATGAATAAATTACTTCAGCATTGCATGTTGTATTTCATGTTTCTGGATCAAAAAGGCTCATTTGGATACTTACAATGAGGAGGAGGTGTAGTGTTACATATCTACCCATCTAGGGTCAAGGAGCTTGTAGTCTCAGTCTCAGGTGTCACGCCTATGGACTGTTGGCTGAACATCTGATGCATATGACACAATTATCTGGAAACACTTCAGGAGTTTCAAAGTCGTCATCTGACTGGTTGAATTCTACAGGATGTCCAGAAGATGTGTGTGTCGCGTTCTTTAATGGCCCGTCTGGAAACGAATGCTGTGATGCCAAACCCCCTTGTAGAAGAAGAACGTCACAGTGTTTACAACTGTGATGTAAAAGCACTTATCAGGATCAACTAAAAAGTATGTCAAGTTTGAGGCTCCATTGTTGCAGTAAACTTGTATAATATTTTTAAATTAATTATTTATTAGATGCACTCCGGTCTGTTATTGTAGGGACATCGACTTTACATTTTCACGCCCCAAAACATGACTTGGAACCAAACAAACTGTGGTTGGTTGCGTTACATGTCAGTCAACCGTCCCCTTGGGTGGTCCTTGGCTAGTGAAAGCTGCGATAGAATCCAGACCTTCTGCCGTCCACCTGAAGGTCTGGCTGTGCGAGACTAAGGAGCTGGTAACAAAGTAAAGAAGAATTAAATTTTTTCAAAAAAAAAAAAAAAGAGAAAGAAAGAAAGAAAGAAAGAAAAATAACATGGAGAGAATGAGGATGTCCAACCTTCTATCCCAGAATCAACAACTCAACCACCAATTAGTAAAACAATGCACAAAAGTAACAATAACCATAACAGAAATATCAATATCAAAAATAATAATAATGAAAATAGGGGTGATAGCTTCAGGGAAGAGCCTGGCCAGAATCTCAGAAATCTCTCTAAATGACCTGGAGAAAGATAATCCAGAAAAATAATTTACATAACTCTTCCCTCTCTCCCTGTTTAACTATAAATCAGGAAAATAAACAAAACAAACAAAAACTGCACCCTCCCCTTACATTCCCCAAAATAAGAGAGAAATAACCCAGTCAACATGTGAGATCATGCTATGATCAAAGTGACACCACACCATTATGATACTGTGATACTGACAGTGTGATTAATATGTGAGCTCACTGTGAATTCAAAATGTTGAGCAGGTTGAGAGGAGGCAGTTCAAATGTCGCTCACCGGGGGGACATTATACTTCCCGTTTCTCTACACTGGAAAAATGTGGATACTTACGGTGGCTGAGAGAGCTCAACTCGCTGCAAATAAAGAAAACATCTTTATCAGTTTGACAACACGTGCTGCAAAGTGTACAGTATCACGTGCAGCAAACCATTTGTGCTGTACAGTTGGACTCAGCGTGGAATTGTTAAATTATGATAATAAAATATGAACTTCTACAGTTATGTTTGTGATATAACTGACCAATATTAGAGAATTTTTAGATCACACTAAACTATGGCTACTAACCTCTAGCTCAGGACAGAGAGTTTATGGCGGCGTGTACATGTGGGTGAGCAGGTAATCGGAAGTGTGTGATCTTGTATTGCATTCCTGTAGCATGCAGACCCTAAAGAGCCACTTGATATATGGAAGCTTATTTGTAGCAATATGCAATTTAAAATGTAATATGTAAAATGGCAATGCATTTCTGTATTTAAATTTAAATTTACATTTTCCATACCATGTGTGCAATATCTGGAGCAAAATTCAATAATATAATTTACATTTGCTATTTCCTACACTAGTTTTAACATTCATTGCAGGACATTTAATGAAAATGCAATTGCAAGTGTCTTGGTAACACTTTAGAATAACTCACGCTATGAAGCATTAGTTAAGCATTAGTAAATAGTTAATTCATCATTTATAAAACATTAATAGACATTAGTAAGCCATTTATAAATACAGCTATAAATGCTTTGTTCTTGATTTATAAGCATATCTATAATGAGTTTAATAATTGTATTTTCATACTTTATTAATGATCAATTTATCATTTCTAAATTATGTATTACATTATTCACAAACCAGTAATTTAGGAGTTGTCAGTGGTTCATAAGATCATTTAGGAAGTGTAAGTAAATGATTAATAAAATATTTAAATGTACATTTATGCATCTTATTATTTAGACATATAGTATTAGTTTATTGTGTTAATAAATGCTTTATTAACACATATTCCTAGTGTCAAAACTACCTCGGTACTAACTTTAAAACATTAGAGAACAGCAATGCAGAAGATCACTGAACCTTTAAATCTCATTTATAAAAGCTTTACAAAGCATAAATAGTCCTCACTTTAGATGAGCTCACAAAAATAGTTAACTGACTACTTCTAAATGTTTTATAACTACCTGAATTAATCATGAATTGCAGTAGGAATATTTGTTAATAAAACATTTACTAACACACTAAGTAACTATTACTATGTGTCTAAATAATAAGATGTATAAATGAATGTTTGAATAGTTTATTATTCATTTACTTACACTTACTAAATGAACTACTGACAACTCCTAAATAACTGGTTTGTAAATAATGTAATACTTTATTAATAATCAATTTATCATTTCTAAATTAAGTATGAAAATACAATTATTAAACACATTATAGATATGCTTATATATCAAGAATAAAGCAATTATAGCTGTATTTATAAACTGCTTACTAATGTCTATTAATGCTTTATAAGTGATGAAATAACTATTAACTAATGCTTAACTAATGCTTCATAGTGTGCAGTTATTACCAGTGTCTTAACTGAGAGTATGCAATTAAGAAAAATAACGTTTAAATGATCATTTTGCTAAACTTTTAGCTTGAACATGTTAAACGTATATAATGATTTCTGTAATACATTTTCATTTTCATTTTGCAACTTATGAAGCGTTAAAAAATATGCTTAAATGATATGCTAAAACTAATGTATAGGAAATAGCAAATGTAAATTATATTATTGAATTTGAATTATCATTTTGCTCCAGAGGTTGCACATATGTTATGAAAAATGTAAATTTAAATACAGAAATACATTGCCATTTTACATATTGCATTGCCATTTTGCATATTACATTTTAAATATTGCTACAAATAAGCTTCCATACTTGAATACCGATGAATGATAAAGGATGTTAATGAATACAATGAATGCAATGAATGATAAAGGAATAAAGTCCGTAAGATGCATAAAATACAAGTGATTAATTTGGGTGTGGCTATGGAAGACTTAGGTTGCGTTCTGTGTTTTTACTTTACTTTGTTGTACTCTTTCGTGAGCTACTTATATTCAGCCACATTCAGGATACAGTGAAGTAAGGAAAAAAAATAATCCCAAACCCATGAGCACTGACAGAACCAAGACAATTAAAGTGTCTTGAAAAAGTGTCTTAAAGTGTCTTAAATTAAAATAATAATTGTAATAATAAAAAAACAAACAGACATTTGAAGGATGAGTGAATTGCATGTCCAAAGTCTTGAAGAGACTTCATAGTGTACATTGTGTCGATGTTATGTTTACTGACCGCTATCTTTCTTCCTTATTTAAAGTAAACACAACCAAAAAGTACATTAAACTGCATGAATGAAAGAGTACTGTTACATCAAGCACACATCCTTTTCATACAGATATGACAAAACTACACAACAACATTTGAATATTTTTTCCTTGTATACCAGGAAAATGTTGTGATATGAGAACATAAATAATTATATTATTATTTTAAAATTGAAATGTTAGCAGAAAAATTACATTGATTAGTAAATGGTACTGAACAGTATCTGAATTCAACTCAAATGTCATGCTGGGAAATCCACCGTCCAGTTTCAGATGTCAATAAAAATGATTCATATTATCCCAACTCAAAAGCATGATACGTTAACTTCCATTTGCAATTTTTAAGTTAATTAAATACAATAAAATCAAACATCACAACTCATTTCAAATAAGTAAAAAGTATTTGGAGTGTTTTAAGTGTCTTATTTTGACAAATATTTTATAAAATTGCAACTTTGTCTCTGTAGTATTTTCAGTACTGGGCTATTTCACTCAAAAAAAAGTAAAAAAAAAAAAAAAAAAAACATTTAGCTGCGCGCAAGTTCAAGATCATTTGTGATTTATAGATTTCACATCTGAAAGAGAGGCGTCCATTCGTTTCCTGTGTGTAGGTTCATTCTATGAATCATCTGAGAAATGATCGTAAGATCAAATGTAGTACGTTTTCTGTGCAAAATTTTATAAATGAGGCCCAAGGAATGAATAAACTGATGAAAAGTTTAACTTTAATGCACTTCATATAAAAACATCTGTGAAATGTGCAAATGTAATAATTAAATTAATCTTTTCCCACTTCTATTAATTTTTATATGAGAACACATCTGCCACTGAATCAATTAGTGAACCACAAAATTAGTGAATGTATTCTGCACCAACACTTCATCAAGTCTTCCTGTGTTGAAACAGGATTTATAAATAAATATGATTTGTATACATGCCAAGTTATCAATTAAACACTTTACAGAGCACAAGACAGTTTTTGCCACCATAAAAAAAACATTAATGAACATACAGATGAGTGAAAGTGCTCTCATTACCTACATTCATTGACAGATAATTTTTTTTAAATGCAATGTCATTATTCAAGTCAAGTCACCTTTATTTATATAGCGCTTTTTACAATGCAGATTGTGTCAACGCAGCTTTACAGTGATAGAGGGAACATAATTTGGCTGTACAGCAGCTCTTGAAGAAAATGGTGTCATTGTCTAGCTTAAGTATATTCGGTATTGATTCATTCCATTGTAAAAATCACTAGTTATTAATTTAGTTCATTTATCTATACAGCAGCTCTGGAGAAAACAGTGATGTGATGCAAGCCAGAGGCAACAGTAGCAAGGAACCCAGACTCCATCAGGTAACAAAAAACCTTGGGAGAAACCAGTCTCAGTCTAGGGGATATGGTATGGAAGCGGTTTGTCGGGGATCTGTGTCGTCATGTCGATGAGGCCTTCACACACACACACACACACTTTATAATGAAGTAGTGTCTGTTTAGTAGATTGTGTTTACACAAACAAGTTCCACACAAACAAGTATAAGAGTATAAGAGTATCAGCCCTGTGTTTCCTAAGTTTAGTTGTCCGGTATTGTCATTGTGAAGGTGATTGTTTTGATCTTCTCCTGCTTTCCTAGTTGGTGGACTGTTTTGTTTGCTGATCATTCGTCGTGCGCTTGGCTTGCAACCACCAAGTGTGACAAAAATAAGACTAAAAACTAAATTTACTCAATAGAAATGAAACAACCCTGTTTACACTGAGTACACACTGATCACAAGATGATCACGCATAAAGTGTTTGATTACACCATGAGAATTTCAAACAGCAAAACATGACACTAGAAATCTTAAGGTCAAGTGTTCAGTTCAAAATGAACAAGGAATAGATGAACTGATGGAATGTCTAACTTGAACGCACATTGGATAAAAGCATCTGTGATCTGTGAATTGTTCCAATGTGGGTAATATCATACATTCCAGCACTCACTTGTTTTCATTCACCGACTAAGCTATTGAAAGAGATGCTTCCAGAGGTCATACATCCTTTTCTTAATATCATCAATTCATCTTTATCACTAGGATACGTACCAAAAAATGTTAAGCTGGCTATTATTAAACCTCTTATTAAAAAAACACAACTTGATCCTAGAGAATCACTTTTCTGTAAAAAATACTAGAAAAGGCATCATCAGTATCATCACCTTTTTAGAAAGAAATAGTATCTGTAAGGATTTCCAGTCAGGATTTAGATCGTACCATAGTACTGAGACTGACATTAGAGTTACTAATGATTTGCTCTTATCATCAGATTGTGGTTGTATCTCTCTGTTAGTGTTACTGGATCTTAGTGCTGCATTTGACACTATCGATCACAATATTCGTTTAAATAGACTCGAAAATTATGTTGGGATTAGTGGAATTGCATTGTCATGGTTCAAATCATACTTATCTGACCGTTATCAGTTTGTAGTAGTAAACGAAGAGAGGTCATATCGATCACAAGTTCAATATGGAGTACCGCAAGGCTCAGTACTAGAACCGTTGCTTTTCAGTCTGTACATGCTACCCTTGGGAGATATCTGGAGGAAGCATGGTGTTAGTTTTCCCTGTTACACTGATGATACTCAGCTCTATATTTCTCCGCAGCCTGACGAAACTTACCAATTCGCAAAATTAACAGAATGCATAGCTGATATAAAAAATTGGATGACCAGTAATTTCCTACTACTAAATAAAAAAAAAAAAAAGAGAGATTCATCTTTCATTTGAAGGCCATGTTACTAGCGTCTGTAAAACCGCATTCTTCCATCTTAAAAATATATCTAAACTACGACATATGCTCTCAATGAAGAATGCAGAACAGTTAGTTCATGCGTTCATGACCTCAAGGCTAGATTACTGTAACGCTCTACTGGGTGGTTGTTCCTCCTGCTTGATAAATAAACTATAGATCGTACAAAATGCAGCAGCTAGAATTCTTACTAGAACTAGGAAGTATGACCATATTTAGCCCAGTTCTGTCATCACTGTCATGATCACCAGTGAGAGTGCCCTATCAGCCACTAGAGGGCACTCCATCCCGGACTCTCATTTCCACCTGTTACATGGACTACATATCCCATACACACTCACCGGACTCATTATCATTGTCATTGCACCCAGCTGTATTATATCACATCATTAGTGTCTGTCTATTTATACTGAGTTGTATCTGTCTTTGGTTGTGGTTCGTTGTTAATGTTAAGTGTTCTTCTGATTCTCGTGTTTGGTTGTCTTTGTGTTATTTTGTACCTGTTTGTTTGGACTGTCTTCATGGATTTTGACCCTTGCCTGTTCTTTGGATTACGACTTTGGATTACCCTTTAATAAATGCTTCTGCCGCAATTGGATCTACCTTCTTGTTTCTGTGTGAACCGTGACAGAACGAACCACCATAAATACTAGATCCAACAGCATGAGCATTCGGATTTGTCCCCCAGCCTCCATTGGAGAGCGGATGGCTCTAGTTCGGGCAGTGGTGGCTCTGCGACAGGAGGGGAGAGAGGTAGGGTGTTTTGCCCAGTTTTTCTGGACGATGTCAAGAGGGCTGCGGTACAATGATGAGGCGCTTAAAGGGACTTTTAATGGATGCCTCGACGACCCTCTGCCTCAGTGGGAGTTGGAGGGGCTCCAGATCCTGGATTTTTGGGGCTTTGTCCATTATCTCTCCCACAGAAGCCGTTGGGCAACTCACGCTCAGCCAGAGCCCGCTCCCGCCTGTGAGTCCACTCCAGAGTCTTCAGAGGAGGTGGGCACTGAGCCTCAGCTTCACTCCGGTAAAGGGAGGAGAAGGAGAAGAAAGAAGGCTTCCTTCATCCTTCAAGGCCTGGAGGCCTCTTCAGCCAGTGAATCAGCTCCGTCAGTGAGTCCGCTCCAGTCAGTGAGTCCGCTCCAGCCAGTGAGTCCACTACAGAGTCCGCTCCAGCCAGTGAGTCTGTTCCAGTCAGTGAGTCCACTCCAGAGCCCGCTCCAGCCAGTGAGTCCGCTCCAGAGCCCGCTCCAGCCAGAGAGTCCGCTCCAGAGCCCGCTCCAGCCAGAGAGTCCACTCCAGAGCCCGCTCCAGGCAGTGAGTCCGCTCCAGGCAGTGAGTCCGCTCCAGGCAGTGAGTCCACTCCAGAGCCCGCTTCAGCTAGTGAGTCCGCTCCAGCCAGTGAGTTCACTCCAGAGCCCGCTCCAGCCAGTGAGTCCGCTCCAGCCAGTGAGTCCGCTCCAGATCCCGCTCCAGCTAGCGAGTCCACTCCAGAGCCCACTCCAGCCAGTGAGTCCATTTTGGGTGAGCCACCGCCTCACCCTCATAAGCGGAGGAGAAGGAGGAAGAGGGCTTCCTCCGTCCTACAAGGCCTGGAGACCACTCTAGGGGTTGTTTGTGGGTTCTCCAAGCGCCTTGCCCTGCCGGCGCCAACGAAGCGCCTTGCCCTGCTGGCGCCAACGAAGCGCCTTGCCCTGCTGGCGCCAACGAAGCGCCTTGCCCTGCCGCCTCTGCCCAGGCTACCTGAACCGTTGAGACCTGCCTGGTCTGTTCCTCCAGCACCGCCCTGGCACTCAGCCATGAATCCAGACCTGCCAGTGCCCGCCTGGTCAGTTCCTCCAGCGCCACCCTGGCATTCAGCCAGGACTCCAGAACCGCTGGAACCAGCCTGGTCAGTTCCTCCAGTGCCACCCTGGCACTCAGCCAGGACTCCAGAACCACTGGAACCAGCCTGGTCAGTTCCTCCAGCACCGCCCTGGCTATCTGTTGGGCACCCTGGATCTGGCCCGCCATCCCTCCCCCTGATCCTCCTCCTGTCCACCTCCCTCCTGAGTTTCTGTGTTTTTGTTTTGTTTTGTCTGGTGGAGCGTCTGGTAGCCGCTCCTTTGAGGGGGGGGTAATGTAATGATCACCAGTGAGAGTGCCCTATCAGCCACTAGAGGGCACTCCATCCCGGACTCTCATTTCCACCTGTTACATGGACTACATATCCCATACACACTCACCGGACTCATTATCATTGTCATTGCACCCAGTTGTATTATATCACATCATTAGTGTCTGTCTATTTATACTGAGTTGTATCTGTCTTTGGTTGTGGTTCGTTGTTAATGTTAAGTGTTCTTCTGATTCTCGTGTTTGGTTGTCTTTGTGTTATTTTGTACCTGTTTGTTTGGACTGTCTTCATGGATTTTGACCCTTGCCTGTTCTTTGGATTACGACTTTGGATTACCCTTTAATAAATGCTTCTGCCGCAATTAGATCTACCTTCTTTTTTCTGTGTGAACCGTGACAATCACTGCATTGGCTTCCTATTAAACATCGTATAGATTTTAAAGTCTTGCTAATTACTTACAAAGTACTAAATGGTTTAGATCCTCAGTACCTAAGCTCTTAACGAGCTCTTAACGCATTATAGTCCTTCACGTCTGTTGCGATCTCAGAATTCAGGCCAGCTGATAATACGTAGAATATCAAAATCAACCGCAGGCGGTAGATCTTTCTCCTATTTGGCACCTAAACTCTGGAACAATCTTCCTAGCATTGTTCGGGAAGCAGACACACTCTGTCAGTTTAAATCCAAACTAAAAACGCATCTCTTTAACCTGGCATACACGTAACACATTATAAATGTATATTTTCAAATCCGTTAAAGGATTATTAGGCTGCATAAATTAGGTCAGCCGGAACCGGGAACACTTCCTATAACACCAGATGTACTCGTTACATCAGAAGAAGAATGGCATCTATGCTAATATTAGTCTTTCTGTTTATCCTGAGGTTTACCGTAGTCAACCAGATCCAGGTGAGACCAAGGACCTGTGCCTTGACACAACCACAATGCAGCCCTGAAGTATCAGTAGAGATTGAATCAACTAGATCATCCACTGTGAAGGCCTCATCGACACGACAACGAGTGGAACAGCTCCTCAACATACCAGTGTTATGAATATGGTCCTCAACTGGATTGAACTGGAATAAATACTTTGAATGTTGCAATCCCATCGGATTTATGATAGCTACCTGAATCATAACAAAGCACTGTTCACCAGAGGAGAACTGGCCCCCTGACTAAGTCTGGTTTCTCCCAAGGTTTTTTTCTCCATTTTAACACCTGTTTGCCACCTGATGTCACCTGTTGGAGTTTGGGTTCCTTGCCGCTGTCGCCTTTGGTTTGCTTAATTGGGGACAGTTGACATTTGATAATCAACAGTGCTTTGATCTGCATGCATTGACACTATTCTTTAACAAAATGCTGTCGATGGCAAGAGGAATCCAAATTACATTACTAGATCATGCAGTCATACTAATGCGGACAAGGACCCCTGGTGGAGAGTTGACTTGCTGGAAGTCTACAGGGTAACCAGGGTTAGCATCACTGGAGATGGATTTGCAGAGAGAATAAATGGTGCTCAGATCCGTATCGGCAACAGCCTGGCAAATAATGGCAACAATAATGAGCTGTAAGTATTGTCTCTCTCTTAATACTTACACAAATGATTAGAAAATGAGTAAATAAGATAAAATTACTAAAATAAAATTGAATAAATCCTTTTAATACAAACTTGCTTTTGACATTGACAGTATATTTATTATGGTTCATGCCATTTTGATACACCCCTCTCTATTTCTCTGTTACTGTGTTTCTTCACAGGGCTGCAACTGTTGTATCCATCCCACCTGGAGACACAAAAATATTTGAGTTTAAGTGAGTTGAGTGCAATGAAGTCAAATGTTGCAACTCATTTCAAATAAATAAACTGAACAAGCAGCAAAAGTATTTGGAGTGTTTTAAGTGTCTTGTTGTGATAATAATTTTATAAAATTGTACTTGCCTCCAATTTTGTCTATTTTCAGTACTAGAGTATTTCACTCAAAAGATAGAAATTCATAAAAAAAAAAAAAGTGCAGGTAAGCGTTATTTATTTTAAGATAAGATAAAACTGCAAATTATGAATTAAAATCATTATTTTAATAAATAAAATTATTGCATCTAGAAAGATTGACAAAAACTCTAGATCTCAAATTCTGTAATTCTGAGAACAAAACATCCATGCTATACATGCAAAACAATGCAAACAAAACTAAATACAATTTAAATTTACCCAACTGCAGAAGATCATTGTTTACATCCTGATCACAAGAGCACACATTAAATATTTGAACACATGATGAGAAGTTTCTGCACAAGCAAGTTCTGTTTACAAGGAACAAGAAATTAATGAACTGATGAAATGTCTAACTTGAATTCACTTCATATAAAAGCGTGAAATGTGCAAATGTAATAATAAATTAATCTTTTCCCACTTTTATTTTAATATGAGAAGACATAACTGCCACTGAATCAATTTAATCAACCACAATATGAGTGAATGCATTCTGCACCAATACTTCATCAAGTCTTCCTCTGTTGAAACAGGATTTATAAATAGATATGAATTTATCAGTAAATATGATTTGTATGCATGAACAGTTATCAATGGAACACTTTACAGAGCATGGCAGATATTTTTCCCACCATAAAAACTAATCATTAATCAACATACGTTAAATTGAAATTAAAAAATAAACTCAAATAAAATAAAATCTCTAATATTTCCACAACAGAACAGCAGTAAAAGAAAGTGCTTGTCTTTGTTTATCTGAAATAATCTGATACCTGATTACATTCCAAAAAATGAATGTCAAGTCAAGTCACTTTTATTTGTATAGTGATTTTTACAATACAGACTGTTTCAAAGCACCTTCACAGAGATGAACAGGAAAAACAGCAGAATCAATTATGGCAACTCAACTATGGAGAAAGTTCAGATACTGCTGTAAAACTAAAAGACAGTAGTGTCATTATTTAGCTCAAGTCAGTTCAGTGTTGGTTCAGTTAACACTGTGAAGTTCATCAAATTTTGAAGCAAGTTCAGTTCAGCTATAAGAAGTTCTACAAAAGGCAGCAATGTCATTATTCAGCATTAGTCAGGTCAGTGTTGGTTAAGTTTCAATAACAATGTCAATGACGCAAGATGTGATTCAGTTGTAGAGCAGCTCTACAGTAGACAATAGCTCAGCTTAATTCAATTCAAGTGTTTGTTCTCATCTGATGGTGTCAGTGTGAGTAGCAATTTCCCTGTCTGACAGACAAAAAAATCACAAAATCACAGTGTTTGTTGGTGACTCGGAAACATGACAATTGCAATGCTAAGATCGAGACTCCAATACCTTGAAAAAGGTGGAGTCCCCTTCCGCTATTCACTGGTCTGGTCCCTCTCTACAGCAGAGGACCACTTCAGTTAATACACAGGATGATATGACAGTTATAGCGGGAGTTCTCCCACTGGGCCAGTCCCCACGGGCCTCCCACTCCTCACATACATTACGGGTTGTGATGCTCCCCGATGAGTCTGCGGGTCCTTTCATGAGGGACCCAGTGTCTCTTTTGTAGCCCCTGCGGAGGACCAGATGTCGATTGCTGCATCGGAGGGTGGCCTTGAGTTTTCTGGGGATTAAGACTAAGAGTGGTGCAGGTTGAGTCCAACCCAGAGTTGATGACCATACTTTCCCAGGCCACTGCGAGAGTTGGGCTTGAGTAGAACCATCCACACTGTCCTGAATGCTCATGCCTGGGTGTGTTGCACAACATCCTCCTGCCCTTTTACTGCCTGAAGCTGCTTACTTGCTTCCTCCGCTCTCACTAATCTCAATTGTGGTTATGTGTAGATTCCTCAGGTAGAGCGTGCAAATGCAGTGCATTACTGCTCGCAAAGTGCCGCCACTGGCAATTTTTGATCACGGCTTGTCTTGAAAAATGTTGTAGAAGAAGTCACTGCAGGACTGCGTGCCAAATCTTCTGACACTGCCAGAATTTCGTTGGAGGTAAAATTTGATGGAAACGGTCATAAATCAGCTGTCTGTGAACATGTCAAACTAGCAATCAAAGACTACAGATTTTAGCCTAGGATTATAGGACTCTTTTAGGATTCTCAAATCTCAAATTCTCAAATCATGGCCAAAATCGCATAGTGTGCACCCACCTTTACAGTGCTGATGGACAGGCTGCCTCCACCCTGCATGCTATGGCCCTCCTGCAAGTCCATCAGGCTCACCTTGCAGGCCTTTTGCCAGGCGATGTCAACCTTGGTGGTCCAACAATGTCATCTGGCTGAAACTGGTTGAGATAAAGGAAGTTTGCTTTCTCATCGCCCCATCTCACAGGCAGCCTCGTAAAAGGGTTAGTTCACCCAAAAATGAAATTTCTGTCATCAAGTACTCACACTCATGTTGTCCCAAACCCGTAAGACCTTTGTTTGTCTTTGAAACACAAATTGAGATTTTTTTTTTTGATGAAATCCAAAGGTATTTGATCCACATATAGTCAGCAATGATATTGCACCTTTTGAGGTCCAGAAAGGTATTAAAGACTTTGTTAAAACAGACGACGTGACATGGATCTAAATGGGTCTTCCCATTGCATAAAAGATTGATATAAAATGCATTAAAAATGAAATAAAAACAAGAAAAATAATTAAAAGAAAAAATAGATGATACACATGAAATAAAGTGCAATCAGTTTGGACATAGCACAGTGCTCAATCAGTAAATGCATAGCTAAACAGATATGTTTTGAGTCTGGATTTGAATGTGACTACTGTTGGAGCACATCTGAACCACAAGCTGGTTCCAGCTGCAGCTGGCATGACAGCTAAAAGCAGACTCTCCTTGCTTTAAATGAACCCTTGGTATTTCTAAGTGACTTGATCCTGATGATCTTAGTGATCTGTTAGGTTTGTGTTCTATTAGCATATCTGCAATGTATTGAGGTCCTAGGGCAATAAGTGATTTATAAACAAGTAACAGTACTTTAAAATCAATTCCAAATGCAACTTGTGGCAGTATGGGTGGTGGATTCTGTCTATTGGTTCATTATGGTTTGTTGAGTAAGCCTATCATGGCTAGAGGTGTATAGTATATAGATCCACCGTGGGGAGAATCACGTTACGGAAGTACTGCCTTTTCCGGTTCCGCAGTGCCGACTGGGGTGTGAAAGAGACTCGGTGCTTGGTCCTTTTATAGTGTCTGGGAGAGTAGCTGTATAGTTTCCCGTGTCTGATGTATCTGCAGCCCATTCACAGGTAGGAACACGTTGTTTGGGGCGTTTGTCCTCCCGGTATCGGGTGGGTTAATTAAATCTAGTTTGTGTTTCTTTACAGCGTCTACGTTGATTTCTCTCTGACTTTGCCGTGACTGGGATTCCTCGCACCCTAGGTATGTAGCTTCCTTGTGTTTGTGAATCATTTGTTTAATCATGTGTGTTATTTCAGACGTGCAGTATATGCCATCGATTTAGCGAGGAGGATTCTGTTGCCGGGGCTACCAGAGCTTCGTTGTTCACTGACCTACGGAGTACTGCTGTTTTGCTGTTGTTGTCGACGTAGATAATAGTGACTGAATCGGCGGTATCCTCATTATTCAATATTGATTGCGGCTGCACATGCCATAACTGTTCGTGTTACACTGTGCGGGTTGATTGAGAGGAGAATTTCTGCCCCACTATTTTAGTGTGTGTGTGTGTGTGCTCAAGGGTGATTTTGTCTTTTTTTTTGGAAATGTTTTCTTTTGTTGTTGTTTAGTTGATGGACATATTTCATGATTTGGTTTTGTTTATTTAGTATTGATATCAGTTATTTCTTTTTTTTTTTATTGTGTATGATTTCAATGTATATTTGTTTTGTTTTGTTAGGAGTTGAAGGTTTAAGAGCAAGGGGGCGGGGTTGACTCGCGGGCTATTTCACGAGTTCACACTTACAAATAATCAGATAGAAAATAGTATGCGTAGTAGTATGCGTATTTGGCGTGCTGTCCGAGGAGAGGGCTCCGAGCTCGGTATTTTGGCCCGAACCCAGATTACTCCCCCCCCCATTCTGGTTAGTATTCTGGAAAGTAACCAGTGTAGGTGTGAGGAGACGGGGTGGTGGAGGGATGCTGTCAAACTGTCGAGGAATATGGGTGAGTCGACCGTGTCTAATATATATGCTTTCACTCATGCTGATTGGGTAGATATGTTGATTACTGATTGCTGACAGCTGGCCGAGATGACGTGATGATTAGTCAGATTATTTGAACGTTGCTCCTCCCGAATTTTGTTAATAAAACATCATTTTGTGACGTGCTGTGTATGTGCACTGGTGTGTGATGATTTGATTCAGTCTCCTGGTTTTCGTGCCTTCTCTAGGTGGGTCTTATTATGGAGGAGGAACTCAATGAGCTTAGGGAGTTAATTGTGCTGTTGCGAGCTCACAACGAAAGGTAGCGTCAGGAACGCACCCCGGTTGCTTCACTTGGGTTGAGTATAGACCCTGGTGACGCAAGTGCTTTGCCTGTAGCCCCCCCGCTCCAATCTGTTGGTGCTAATGCCGGTCCGACTGAACAATTTGTTTTTGTACCAAGGGACAGGAAGTGTCCTAAATTTAATGGTCAGTCGGGCATTGGCATTAGCGAGTGGATTGAGGAGGCTCAGGCTTGCATTCGAATTCGTCATTTATCTATTACGGATCAGGCTTTCTTTTTATTTGATCACCTGGAGGGGGAGGCACGAGAGGAGATTCGTTACCATTCTGTTAGTGAGCGTAGCGACCCAGAGAAAATCTTTGCGGCATTGCATGAGGTATATGGATGTTCTGAGTCCCATGTGGCCTTGCAGGAGGCTTTCTTTTTGAGGAAGCAACAGCAAGGGGAGACTCTGTTACAGTTTTCCCTTGCGTTGATGAATCTTATGGAAAAGGTCAAACAACATTCAGCCATTGCAATAAATGCACCTGTTCTATTGCGTGATCAATTTGTGGAACACGTAGCAGATAGTGCTCTCAGGCGGGAACTTAAACAGTTAGTATGACGTCAGCCAACCACTACATTACTGGAAGTACGCGGGGAAGCCATGAGATGGGAACGAGAGGGAATGCCGTGGGGTGCGAGGGGTCGCAGTCAATCGTTCCCGTTGTTCTATGGCCTTCAGTATGGGGTTCAAGGAGAGTTGCATTCTGTTGTGGCTGCTTCTCCCACATCCTCTGAAATGGGTGAACTGAGAGAAATGTTGAGAGCCCAACAAAAACAGTTGAATCAATTGACGCAAAGTTTTGCTCGGTTTCAAGATTTCCGTTCTTGTGATCGTTCCCCGTGTCAGGGCCCAGTAATTTGCAGATGGTGTCAACAGCCAGGGCATTTTGCCAGAGACTGCGAGGGGCCATGAGTACCCTTACGTCCCTCGATCGTAGCTTCCGCAACCGTTCAGCCGCCTGTGGATGGGCGCCGTCAGGATCGTCAGCCACTGGGAAACTAGTCCCCGCCGAGTTGCAGAGCCACAATTCGGTAGGGGAGGCTATTGGCTCAAGTGAATTGAGCTCTGATTCTAACCATCATTTAATTTCATCATGCCCACATCTTGTTGTTGGAATGAGAGGGGTTAAGATACCTTGTTTAATCGACACCGGTTCCATGGTTTGTACTATAACAGAAAGTTGTTTTCTTGTTAATTTTGCACAATGTGGGCAGGAACGGTTGCGGCTTTGCCAGTGGTTGCAGCTTAGGGCTGCAAATGGGTTGGAAATCCCTTACATCGGGTACCTCGAGCTAGATATTGAGTTGTGTGGGAAGCTAGTAGTAGGATGTGGTGTGTTAGTGGCAGTGGTGGAAAGAGTACTGAAAATGTTTACTTAAGTACAAGTACTGTTACATTGCTGAAATAATAATCAATTACAAGTAAGAGTACTGGTGTCAAAACAGTACTCGAGTAAAAGTACAAATTACTCTTCTGAAAAACTACTCAAAGTACTAAAATTACTAGTTACTTTTTAGCTGGCGATATTGAATAAATTATCAAAAAATATTCAATCAAATCATAGATCTAAGTAGAAAATAGCTACTTTAAACAAAGCACTTTCACCTTATTGACGAAGTGCATGAATTAGTGGTCACAATACTGGAATTTCTAACTTCAATACAATACCTTAAAAATGATCCATATTCAGTATCATTTTAAATAACATGGGGGAAACCACCACGTACTGTATACCTTTATACTGTTTACCACGAAGACTTTTTTGTCCATCCATTTTGTCAAGGCAGTCATTTTCAAGCTTCAAAAAGCACAATACTCTTAACAGTAATCAATTTAAATGGAGCAGTTTAATTCAAGTCTTCTGAAGAGAAGTTCATCTTCAGAACACAAATTAAGATATTTTTGATGAAATCCAAGAGCTTGTTCTGTTCATCTTCAGAACACAAATTAAGATATTTTTGATGAAATCCAAGAGCTTTCTGACCCTCCATAGACAGCAACATTATTACCACATTCAAGGTCCAGAAAGGTAGTAAAAACATTGTTAAAATAGTCCACGTGACTACAGTGGTTCAACCTTAATGTTATGAAGCTACAAGAATACATTTTGTGCACAAAAAAAATACAATAAAATAAATAACGACTTTATTCAACAATTTCTTCTCTTACATGTCAGTCTCTGATGCTGTTCACTTAGTAAACACAGTGCAGCATTTCCAGGTTCTAAGTCAGCTCATTATTGGCCGGATTCTGCGTCAGCATCACACGCATGTGTTGTGATGCTCACATGAACAGCATCAGAGAGTGACACGGAGAGAGGAAATTATTGAATAAAGTTATTTTTGTTTTCTGCACAAAAAAGTATTCTCGTCACTTCATAACATTAAGGTTGAACCACTGTAGTCACATAGGCTATTTTAACCCCGTAAAGCCCACTGTTGCAGAATTACAACATCACTTTCAACAATTTTTAAAAAAGGCTTGCAAATGTTTTTTTTTCTCTCAAGACCACATTTACATAGTTAAAGGGATAGTTCACCCAAAAATGAAAATTTGATGTTTATCTGCTTACCCCCAGGGCATCAAAGATGTAGGTGACTTTGTTTCTTCAGTAGAACACAAAAGATGATTTTAACTCCAACCGTTGCCGTCTGTCATTCAAATAATGCCAGTGGATGGGAACTTCATCTATAAGAGTAAATAAAACTTGCTTAGACAAACCCAAATTAAACCCTGCTGCTCGTGACGACACATTGATGTCCTAAGACACGAAACGATCGGTTTGTGCGAGAAAACGAGTAGTATTTATATCATTTTTTACCTCTAAAACACCACTATGTCCAACTGCATTCATCACTCGATTCGTTTGGTCTGATCGCGCTTTGACAACGGCAGTGATGTCTCACGCATATACTTCAATGAGAGCTAGACATCACTGCCGCTGTCAGAGCGCGATCAGACCTCACTAAGCGAATGCTGAGCACAGTTGGACATAGTGGTGTATTAGAGGTAAAAAATTATATAAATACCGTTCGGTTTCTCGCACAAACCGATCGTTTCGTGTCTTAGGACATCAATGTGTCATCACGAGCCGCAGGGTTTAATTTGGACTTGTCTATGCAAGTTTTATTTACTCTTATAGTAGAAGTTCCCATCCACTGGCATTATTTGAATTACAGACGGCAGCGGTTGGAGTTAAAAATCATCATTTGTGTTCTACTGAAGAAAAAAAGTCACCTACATATTGGATGCCCTGGGGGTAAGCAGATAAAAATCAAATTTTCATTTTTGGGTGAACTATCCCTTTAATGGGTTCTGTTGTTTGTCCTCACAATGCTATTGGATAGAATACGTGTTTATAGGTCCGGTCATCTGGCCATGAAGTTACTCTACCTGCAGACTTCACGTCAAGCTCATCTCCTTTTTTTACATGACTGGATTTGTCAAGATTCAAGTAAGGTCACAAATTGAAATTTAAACTGTTAGATTCATTGTAACTAAGTTCTAAATGTGCTTTTCTGTTAAATTTGTACTTAGTTTAGTTTAGACCATAATTAAACACAGGAATAAACTGTATGTGGGATTTAAAACTCCATCATCCAGAGCAGTATCTGAAACTCCCTGTATCTATGTAGTTTATTTGTTTTTTAACTTCTGAATGATCCTGAGATTTTTTTTTTGAGTGTTGGCCAAGTAGTAGTTTATAGCATTAGGAGCTCTGAATGATTTTGGGGGGGGATGCCTTTTGCATTCTTCAGGGACAGGTGTGAATGGTCTTGAACATGAACCTGTAAGTGCTCTGGGTGGATGCATGTGTTCCTTTAGTATGATAAGTTGAGAGCATAATAGGCCAGCCAGACAGTATTGTTTGAATGTAGTAGTGGAGTTTGATTAGCATTTGCATTGAAATTATAATACTTTGATGGATAATATACTTAGATCTCGACCCTCGACACATGGTCTATCACTCTGTATTCTTTCAGTTTATCTACTACAATATAAGACCCATTTGTATTATTCACTTAGTAATTTTTTTACTTTTTCCATTTCAGAATGCCAAGATGTCATCGGAATACCCCCCACTGGATGTACGCAAAGACATGATTGCACATTTCCCAGTAAAGACGAAGAGAGGACGCTGTAGACACTGCAATAATGGATACACAAACACACTGTAGCAAGTTCAATGTTCACCTGTGCTTCTCAAATGAAAAGAACTTAGGGACAGTCTTAGGGACTATCACTGTAAAACACAGACTTCATTCAAACCACTTTGAAAGTGATAGAAGAAAAAGTTTTATAAATATAATTTTTTTCAATATTTTTATTAATAAATGCATAAAAAATATGATTGTTGTGTGATTATTACTCATGATATATACTGTTATGGGGCTATGTAAGCAATCAACCCTGCAAATGAATGCTTAAATGCTCTGTATCTGTTCAGACAAAGTGAGAACAAATACAGAAATTCTGCTCCTATCTAGGCCCAACATTGCAATATTACAACATTTCCCTAAAAACTTACTAAAAAGTAAAAAATGTGAAAAATCTTTAATTTCTACATCAGAGGCCTCCTAAAACAATATCTGAGAGGTCAAAAAAATTTTTTGCTCTTTTTTTTCTATATTTGGGTTTTACAGGGTTAACGATGTCTTTCCTATCTTTCTGGGCCTTGAAAGTTGCAATTACGTTGTAGTCTGGGGTCAAAAAGTTCTTGGATTTCATCAAAAATATCTTAATTTGTGTTCTGAAGGCGAACAAAGGTCTTACGGGTTTGGAACAACATGAGGGTGAGTAATAAATTACAGAATAATATATCTGTACAATATAGTGATGCAGTTAGACAGACTAGGTTATTATTATGTACAAATCATACAAATTTTTAAACATATATTTACATTGTAAAGAAATAAAAGATCCATCTTTGATTGTTGAGAGACTTTCTGGTGCATTTCACTTAAAGCCAATAAGATTTACTGTAGCATTTTCATCGGCCAGGCATGGAGGTCTATTCTGATTGATAACTTTTGACGATGTTTAATTTAAGACCACAGAGAGATTCACGATTGCACACTACACAGTCTGACAGCACTCACGAGGAAAGCAGTTCACTTGTATATTTGAGAGCTCAGGTCGTTTTCTACGAGTTAAAACAATGCGCTCTCGACATTTGTAATTAAAATACGCCATAGAAACCAGCGAGTATTATTAAAATTATGTTCAATACCTGCTATCTCGCGCTGACATTCAGGCGCTGTAACTGAAACATGTGAGTGACAGCAGGAGGAGGAGGCGGGTGTGTGTCAAACTCGCTATCGGGGAGATGATAGAATGAGAACGTGTTGCTGGTAAAATATCAGGGTTTTCATTGGTCAATTTATGATCGAATTTCTTTATTGGCTACTGATATACCGGTCAAAGGTTTGAATATTCAAATTGTTGGCGTACTTAGTAACGGAATGTGATTTTACTGTAGCAAAGTAGATTACTTAGCTTAATTACAGATTTAAAAATGTACTCAAAAAAGTACAAAAACCTGAAAAAGCTACTTAATTACAGTAATGTGAGTAGTTGTAATTTGTTACTTCCACCTCTGGTTAGTGGTTAAGGACCCCCCGGGTGGTTTGAGTGCCCAAGTTCCTGGAGTTCTAGGAATGAATATTCTTAGTCGTTGTTACCAAGAACTTTTTGGCCAGCACGGGTCGTCCCTTTTTAACTTGCCGGCAGTTTCGGAGGCCCCCGGCCCTGTAATGCAGGCCTTTCAACATTGTCAACTTAAGGTCCAACCCTCTGGCTCACTGAGTAAGGTAAGGGTATGTGGTCAGAAAGCTAGACTCGTTTTAGGTGGTATGATGCAGATAGTAGCAGCAACATGTTCTGAACTTTGTTCAGGAGATACTGTGCTGTTTGAGCCTCTTGATTCAGGTGTTCCGGCTGGGTTACTTGTGTCTCCAGCTTTAGTACGGGTGTTTCGGGGTACCGTTTATATACGCATTATCAGTGTGGAGACCGTAGATGCTCTGCTGTTTCCTGGTGTAGTCATAGGTACGTTGAATAGTGTTTTTGTTACCAGTTTACCTCAAGGTATCACAGTAGTTAAAACGGTGGCTGCAACAGTGGGCTTACAGTCTTTGCAGACGAAGTCCACTGTGCTTGAACAAATTGAGTCTATTGAATTAACTGTTTTGGCACAGAGTGAACAGGATCAGGTGAGGAAGCTGCTTCAGCAATACCAGTCAGTGTTTTCAGCCCAAGATGGTGATCTGGGTTGTACTAATCTGCTCTCTCATGACATCCCTCTTCTAGATGATGTCTGGCAGAGGTATCGACGCATACCACCTTCTGAGTATGACGTTGTGAAGACCCACATTAGCCAACTTCTTGAGGCTCAAGTAATAAGGGAAAGCTGTAGTTCCTATGCCTCCCCAATTGTACTTGTCAAAAAGAAGGACGATAGTCTGTGCATGTGCGTGGACTACCGTCAATTGAATGCTAAGACCCAAAAAGATGCGTTCCCTTTGCCCCGAATTGAAGAATCCCTTGATGCGTTAACTGGAGCCCTCTGGTTCTCCACAATGGATTGGGCATGTGGTGTCTTCTCAAGGGGTGGCTACAGATCCCAGCAAAGTTGAAGTGGTTGCACAGTGGAAGTGCCCCACTAGTTTATCGGAGTTGCGGTCTTTTCTTGGTTTTGCAGGGTATTACCGTCGATTTGTAGAAGGTTTCTCCAAGTTGGCGGCCCCTTTGCATAGGTTGGTAGCCGAATGGGGTGGTCGTCAACCCCAGAATCAAGCGGAACGTAATTTTACAAATGTTTGGACGTTTCAGTGCCAGGAGAGTTTCGATGCTTTGAAGGGTAAACTTACAACAGCCCCCCTTTTGGTGTACACAGATTTTTCCTTGCCTTTTAATTTAGAGGTGGATGTGAGTCACAAGGGTTTGGGAGCTGTCCTTTCACAAGAGCAGGAAGGGAAGGTAAGACCTATTGCCTTTGTGAGCCATAGTTTTAGGCCCACTCAGCGCAATACTTCCATCTATGGTTCAATGAGACTAGTGTTTTTGGCGCTCAAGTGGGCCATGGGAGAGAAATTTCGAGAGTACCTGTTAGGGCATAAATGTATCGTGTTCACAGATAACAACCCCCTCAGTCATTTGGCTTCAGCTAAGCTTGGGGCGATGGAACAGCGTTGGGCCACCCAGCTTTCAGCTTTTGATTTTGAGGTATGTTACCATTCTGCGAAGAGCAATCGTAATGCAGATGAGCTTTCCAGACAGCTTCCATTAAATACTGAGGAGGTCCTTAGGGTGCTCCCGTTTACTGCGGTTCCTGGTATAGTAAGGCAAACAGTAGTGTCACAGTTGGCCTCTTCAGATTCCCAAACCCTGGTTGTTCAATCTGTGGTGACCACACTTCCCAGTTGCCCACTGGCATATATTAAGGGATTGCAGGCGTCTGATCCGGTAATTGGGAAAATACTCCCATTCTGGAGACGTGGAGAAGTTCCTAGTTCTCAGGAGTGCAAGTTGCTGTCTAAAGACTTGGTGACCCTTCTCGGCCAATGGGATCGTCTGGTTGAACAGGAAGATTTTTTGTATTGGCATGTCTTCCGGCCAGATGGTAGGGAGGAGATTCTTCAGTTAATCTTGCCCTCTGTTTTGAAAGGTGAGGTTTTAACAGGATTGCATCAGGAACATGGACACCAAGGGGTCGAGCGGACCACTGAACTGGTATGGCAGAGATGTTATTGGCCAGGAATGGCGATGGACGTGGCCCTTTGGTGCCAAGAGTGTGAGCGGTGTCGTACCTTCGAGGGCCTCTAGTTACATGGAACATTTACTGGCTTCAAGGCCTAATGAGCTCTTGGCCATTGATTTTACTGTCCTTGAGCCATCTAGTTCAGGCCTTGAGAATGTTTTAGTGATGACAGATATCTTCACAAAATATATCTTGGCGGTTCCAACACAGGATCAACGTGCTGAAACGGTGGCACGGGTGTTGGTAGCAGAGTGGTTTTACAAATTTGGGCTTCCTGACCGTATACATTCCAAGCAGGGCAGCAATTTTGAATCCACATTGATTCAACAGCTCTGTGACCTGTATAAGATCCAGGGCCCTCATTTATCATTGGTGCGTACGGACAGATTTGTGTGTAGTGAGTGCGTAAGAACAGTTTCATGCAAAGTGTGGGATTCACCAACTTGTACTTATACGTAGAAATGTGTGTAAATATAAGCACACCTCTGAGCATGCTTACGCAGATAATATAGTGGTAGAATAGTAACACTACACACAAAAATAATTTAAGAGTGTCACAGTATGCATCAAGCAATCCACATGTCCTGTGTTTCCTTTAATTATAAAACACTCAATTTATCAATTGTCTTACCATTGTCCATTTATCAATTGTTTTACACACAATGCATAATTGGTGTCAAACCCTACACTATAAAAAAAAAAAAATGGTGAAGTAAATACTACAGAAAAAAACAAAACAAATGTAAGTAATTTAGTAGTACTCAATTTAAGCTTGTAGAAATTAAAGCGTAAATGTCAACATTATAAAATTAAGTAAAACTAACTTTTCTGATACTGGTGTTCCCATCATGCACTGGGCCTTGAATAATTAATGAGGTAAATTTTTCGTCGTTTTCCAGCTGTTTTTACACTGTTTTATCATTGCTTTTGTGGTTAGGTTAAGTAACTTGCCATTTTGTGACATTTGGAGTTCATTTTCTACTCAAAATGCCACAATCATACTCAAAAAAGTTCCATCGAATGTTACAGTCATTGTGTAATAATTTTACTTATCTTAGCTAAGTAAAGTAACTTAAATCCATATTTGAAATTTACTTAAATAGTCTATGTGTGCAAAAACTTGCAAAAGTAAAATTAAGTAAACTTTATTTTTATTTTATCTTGAGTTATTGGAAGACTTTGCAAACAATGTGCTCCACAGAGCGCGTTTTCCAAGATCATGCTGATCTGCTTGGCAAGAGCTCTCTTTGCCATTATTGCGGTGAGGAAAAAACACAATCACATGATATTTAAAGGGAAGTGTTATAATACCACTGTTCATCAAGATGGGCATGGCACATCACTTTCAGCCCGTGGTCGGACCTTGCCTTTCTATGGGCCGGAGTCCCCTTAGAGCAAGTGTCCAAGCATGTTGTTGTCAAAACTGATGAATATCAATTGCCTGGAGTATATCGCCAAAAGAAGTAGATTATCCGGGTACTTTTTGCCTACTCTTTTATGAATACTGTGAATTCAGACATACTTTTGGAGGGGAGGGAAGTATGCGATTTTGGATTCAGTCTTAGTGTAAATAGAATCTATTGATATTTGATCTTAGTGTAAATAGTGTAAATCTATCCCCATGAAATTATGATATTTTCACTTCCTTAAAATACTGTAGAATCTCAGATAGCATCTATCACTATTGCACTTAGTGTAAATAGAATCTATTGGTTTTTGCACTTAGTGCAAATAGCCACTGTCATGTTATATTTACTGAGCGCATTTGCATTTTCAGATCATAATGTACAGTGTAAGACAGTGGTCACCAAACTTCCTGAGCCCAAGATCCCAGTCTATGGCCCCGATGAAAGGCAAGATATACCTGTCAAGAGTTGAAAGAAAACAGTAAAACAGACAGTACAGTTTGTACTTCCAACTTGAGGCATTTTATTTAGGCTAATTGCAGTTGAATTACATGAAATGCATTGCTTCACCAATCCAATTCTCAGTACTCAATACTGCCACTTTTTGCTGGATCTGGTATGAGTCAAGAACAATCCAAATCTGATACTGTGCACATTCAAGTTTGTTAAACTCCAGAAATGGCAAAAACATTATAAAACACCAGAAAAGTTTTTGTGCACTATATTCCAAGTCTTCCAAAGCAATTTGATAGCTTAATGTGTGGGACAAATGAATATTTGTTATTATATTTGGAATAGAACTTCTTTCCTGATGTTTCCAAAAATGTTTAATATGATTACACGCAAGTAAAACACTGTAAATAAAAACAATAAAACTAATGTGATAACCTATATGTATGACAATAAATTGATTATCATCATACATTTACCAGGTTATAATCATTCACCATAACCTTTTCAATGAGATGCACAATATACAATTAAATAATGTGCTGGATTTTTAAATTAAAATGCAATTCATTATTGTGCAAAAAATAAAAAGCACAATAATTTGTGTCAGGTGGTTAATGTATGTTGAATATGAGAAAATAGTGAAAGTACAAGTGGAAAATCTTTCCAAGAAACAAGAAGTCTGACAGTCGACATGTCATAAATATTGATATAACACACAGGAGAAATATGTATCGGGCACTTTCTGGAGATGCAATAATGGAATAATGTGTTTTTATGTGTGTTTCTTAAAATAAAACTAAAGTTGGCCAAATATATTAAGTGTTTCTATTTAAATGGAGAAAACAAATCACAGAAGTGTGAAATTAAGGTAAATTTCATAAAGAATAATCTCTACCATTGGCATAGTAATAACACTTTCTGGAGATGCAATAATGGAATAAGGTGTTTTTATGTGTGGCATAGCGTTCGGGTATACACATGCATATGGGCCCGGGCGAACTGAACCCCGCAGCGAGGGGACCTGTGAAGGAGGAGGACATCTAAAGGCAAGTATAAACATTTTCTCAGTGTTTATATTAAAAATCTAAACAGTAATTCACATTATGTTTATACTGATGTTATACTTGATATAAAATAGGAAAAGCCTATTTATTGTGTTTGTCATAGCTTGAACATTTCTGGCCTCTCCACTGGATTGCAGGCTGCACTCTTCACAAAGCACAAGATAGTGATGTTATAAATAACACTTTAGCTTCGAGGTGCATATCAAGCACAAAGCACAGTCTCCAGGCCCTGAATCAAGGAGTGTATTGGTCTTACATAGTCACGTGATCGATTACAAAAACGAAGCCTCATTTTCTGTTCATTCACGTGGGTGATTCGCTTTGCATATCAGAATGTTTGAATTGCAAAGTAAAGTTTGAACTAGGACTGTCACGATATCAGCTTAGAAAAATGTAAATTCTTATGTAATATGTTCACTTAATGTTGATTTTTCAGATATCAGATAAAACTCATTTGGTTGGGAGGGCCTTAATTCAACAATAAATAGAGCATAATTTCTGAGCACAATATTATTCAACTAGACCCTCTTCAAAGACTGCTGGTATGTATTAATATTCATGTCTATTTTTAATAGCACATTTTTGATTTGACAGCATAATATTTCTCAAATTAATAACATATTTAAAATAATAAATATATCAATTATTTATAAAATATTGTTAATTATATTTATTATACGAACGTATTATTTTGTTTAAAAGCAGATAACTGCTGAATTGTGAAGGTCTTCTGTGAGGTTGATACATTGATGAATTCCAGGTGAGTTGAATATTTATGCTCTCTGTATAAGGGTAAAAGTATAATTGGAATGGAAAAAAGTGTTTTATTGAATACAGTTTTATATCATTTTGGTGTCACTTTCACTAGTGATAAATTTGCAGAACTCTTGGCACAAAACTCTAAACCAATCACAGTTGTAACACAGCTCTTTGTTAAAAAGAAAAGTCTAATAACAACTGTTCTGACATAAAGAAGGCCTTGTTAGTGAAGAAGCTGTTAGTGGTTTTTCTTTGAGAGCATGATATGCAATGGAGGTTTTACTTATAAAATGACATTTTGTTTGGACAATTCAGGGTGTAAAGATATAGTATATAGGAGTCTAGAAGTGTCTTGTTCCACTCACTGCAATCCAACAATGACAAAAGAACATTCATCAAGAATCATTTGTATTGATAATTTGTCTGTAATAATTAAGTTTAAAAGGCTAAAAATAGTGTTTAATGCTAATCATTCTAAATAGCATTAAATAACACTGAACATTTAACGTTTTTCAACATTCTAAAACTACCTTATGTCTGCTTGTAGATTTCATTACAATACCTCAGTTCCTAAAAACAGCACTTATCTAAGGAATCTGAAAGGGGAAGACAAAGGGGGAAGTTAATTATTTGTAAAGTAATTGTAATTTGCAATTACTTTAGCACAACAAAATAAAAATGCCAAAACAAAGAAACATACAGTCATCACTGTACAGCAACCAAACAGACAGCATGCAACATAATGCAGCCAAATATACATTTTGAGAAACATAAATGAAAAAAGTTTTGGTAACACTTTACTTGAAGGGGTGTGCATAAGACTGACATGACACCTTCATAATCTTGACATGACACATGTCATGAATATGAAGGAGGTTTTATGCACGTTTATGACAACTGTCATTAAATGTCATTCGCTCAATTATGTCATTTTTAATGCAAAGATGACATTGTTTGAGATGTCTTTGTTACGACAACTTGACATAAACCAACATATCATAACCTGTCAGTGTCTTTGTCATGACAACTTGACATTAGCAAAACATCATAACCTGTCATAAACATGACATAGCAGATTAATTATCAAACTTAAAAAACTACTTAACTTTATGGGTTAACATTACATTACATTATTTTGGTAACACTTCAGTATAGGGAACACATATATAAACGATTAACTGTGACTTTTTCCTCAATACACTCTTAATTTACTGCTTATTATAGTTAATTGTTAGGTTTAGGTATTGGGTAGGATTAAGAATGTAGAATAAGATCATGCAGAATAAGGCATTAATATGTGCTTTATAAGTACTAATAAATAGCCAATATTTTAGCCATATGAATGCTAATAGTAATAAGCAACTAGTTAAAAGACCCTAAAATAAAGTGTTACCATTATTTTATAACAGTGTCATCTTTTTTACGAAATTTGAAATTGTCTATTATCTGACCTTCTGTTGGAGGAAACTTAAAAAAAAAAAAAAAAAAAAAAAAAAAAAAAAACATGAAATGAAAAATAGTCATGACACTGTTATAAAATTATTTGTCAGAGTATTGTCACTTAGTGACATTTTAATGACAAGTTCAATTTGTACCACTGTACTTGAGCTCAAGATACATATTCATAACACTATTATAATGGCCTCATGACAGCCAATGTCAAAACCAACCACATGACAGTTTAATGCAATGTTAACCCATAAAGCTAAATGATGTCAAGTTGTCATGACAAAGACACTGACAGGTTATGATGTGTTGGTTTATGTCAAGTTGTCATAACTCGGACATCTCAAACAATGTCATCTTTGCATTAAAAATGACATAATTGATCGAATGACACTTAATGACAGTTGTCATAAACATTCATAAAACCTCCTTCATATTCATGACACGTGTCATGTCATGATTATGAAGGTGTCATGTCAGTCTTATGCACACCCCTTCAAGTAAAGTGTTACCAAAGTTTTTTAATAAGTGGCCTAATGTTAAAGACAAGTAAACAGCCAGTAATAAAATAAGAACAAATGAACAAATGACAAGGAATGGCACAAATAAATACAATAGAATAGAATGCAAATTAAACAAATAGGTTCTTCAGGTCTAGTATAGTATTCAGGTACAAATGACTATAATGTGTAAATTAATTTTACCTTAACCTAATTCTTTGTGTCTTGAGTTTTAAACTTTGGAGTTCTAACCAATTAGACATTGTCTTTAATTTGGGGTGTGACTATTTCTCCTTCACATACATAAATCACAGTTCTTATCTTAGTCACATAGTCTCTTAACTTTCATGTGCTAGCAGAGTAAAATTTAGACGTAACGTCAATAAAAAGAGTACAACAGATTTTACACAGATTTGATTAATATATTATTTAAATAAATGCAAAATCATTCACACACATAACACACCTCCCATCAACCATTCAAAAGTTATAATAATTGCATGAATTGTGTGTGATCTAAGCATAAAAGTCACATATAAGTCTGTCTGGCATTGTTTGGAAAGATCTGATGCATTTTGATTTGTAAAGGTAGTGTATGTGGTTCTCAGGGTCTGTTTTAAGTCTCTGTCTTGGGGATCAAACAACCTCTGGTGATAACTCATGGTTCTTCCATCTGAAACTCAAGATGTGTCATCTCTTCAACCATTCGTTTCTTGACATCTTAAGAGTTCATTCTATAGTTGGGATCATCTCTCTCAAATGTGAATGGTCTTAATCCCTGCTTAGCTGGACTGGCTGACACCAAAATGATGAGATCTTCGATTTAGGGTCCTGAGTGTTGATTTGGGATTTGGCTACTTTTTACAGTTTGAAGGAGTTATTTATGTCTCATTAGCTCTCACTTTTTAGTTCCTACATTATACCTGCACTTTATCCAGTTTTCAGAGAAGCTCAAAGCATCAAAAAAAAAAAAAAAAAAAAAAAAAAAAAAACAAACAAGAGAAAAAAAAACACTCCTTTTCATGATTAAGTCTAGAAATGTAAGTTGCCTTGGCATGTGTTATGCAAATTGTGTTGCACAATGATGAATAATTTTTTATATATTTTTAAACTGCCTATTTCTCTTGAATAAATGGCAGCTACCTGCACAAATGTGCACTTATTTTCAGTGTATTTTTGTAACACTTTTGTAAACAATATGCACCTCTAATAACAATTTATTTCTATATAAAATTTAAAAAATATATATTTGAAAAAACACATTTTAGATCATTTTTAGTTAAGTTATATATAAAGTTTAATTAAGTTACATAAAAAGTATATAAGGTAAAAAGTACAAAATCCAAAGAACGGAGGCAGGTTAGTCACATTACACTGACTTCAAGTCATGGAGTTCTTCTATACTATTTTATCATTACGATAGCAAAATGTTTCTATGTTTCTTTGTTTATATGAGAATGAGAAATTGAAAATTATTCCTTCATATGCTGAGATGAGGTGATGTGTTGTTGTGTCTTATATCAGGATGGCGATACGTGTGATTGTGTTTCTAACACTTACTGGACTGTGCGTCGCTGATTCCAAAGGTATGTTTAAAATAATACAAGTAAAAATGCCTGGATTTAAAAATCTGTAACCATTGTGTATTATTATATATCAGTCAGATTAATTTATTAAAATTATAGGCTCAAATATGGTAATTAAAAACTTGTGATTTATTTATTTATTTATATTTATTTGTATTACTTTGAACCTGTCTTATCATTTTTTATCGATTTCATATCATATTGAACAGGGAATCTTGCTCTCAATGCCATGGCTCTGCAGTCCTCCTTAGGCCACTCACAGGGAGATGCTCAACATGCAGTAGATGGAAACAGAGACTCAAATTACGGGAAGGGCTCATGCACTCAGACTAAATCTGAGCATAATCCATGGTGGAGAGTTGACCTTGGAAATGTCTACAGAATAAGCAACGTTACCATCACTAATCGTGGAGACTGTTGCAAAGAGCGGATTAAAGGAGCTCAGATTCGTGTTGGTAACAGTCTGGCCAACAACGGAAACAACAATGAGCTGTAAGAAATGTTTCAATTGTTCTGTCATCTTCCCATGTTTATCATGTTCAGTCTGGTTTAATAAAACAAAATTGAACCTCCTCCACAAACCAACCACTCAGAGAGCCACAGCCATGGAGATGTACTTTACTTGAACATATTTTATTCAGACTGTGATTAGACATTTTTAAGGTTAGACCACTGTTTCTTGTAGAAATGCAATATAAAACAAAAATAATTTGTATAGGTTGTTTGCACATGACGTCATGGAGCGGCGCGAAATGCAGTTGGAGGGCAGTAAGTAATTTTCTACATAGGGATGCACTATGAAATGCCTATGTTTTGCGTCGTTTATGGTTGCTCTAATTGATCAAACCAAGAAACCATAAGAGTCTTTATCGTGTACCAAACATTGTTGCTCATCAGGGGGAAAAATACAAGAAATTGACTGAAAAACGCAGGAAAAAGTGGCTTTTAATCCTGCGTCTGCAATCAGGAGTGGCTTGTGTGTGCAATATGACTTGCATGTTCAACCACTAACAGAAAAGTACTATTCCTCCATAGATTTGTATGATTTCATTTGTTTTTCTATAAGGATGTCGTGTCCAGTTGCATAAAGCACCTTATCTGTAATTTTCCTTAGTATAACATGTTTTGAAAAACTTCTTCTTCTTCTTTTGAAAAAAGTCTTACACAGAGTGAGCAGGTTCGAACCAAGTCTTCTTATGAGACATGATCGACCGCTTCATATGATAAACATCTTAATTTAAGCATTTATTCACATAAACACTGATAACAAATAACGTGTCCATGGCAACAATAGAAATTTATAACAGCAAAACCTGGATCGCTGTTGTGAAACACTTAACGGTTTCCCTTAGAGAACTGTTTAAGGTATTATATCAAGATTTCATTTATTATATAGACATGTAATATAGAAATTCCCATAATTATATAGACATTCCCATAGGTAAGGGGAAGTCACGCCTTAAGTTTCATACTTGAGGGAAAAACCTGGTGCTTTACGCAACTGGGCACTGGAGAAGTTGCATCTCAATGACGGGCAAATATACCAATTCAGTATAAAAATCGCTCTTCTTTATAATGTAAGGATCAAGTCCAACATATGTTGTGATTTTCTGTTTATACCTCTCTTGAAATAGTGTCTAAACCAATACATTATGGACTTTCCTCTATCTTGTCCTTTCTTCTTTTCACTTCCTGCCCTCTATCTGAATTTTGAGCGTCATCAGAATCACGTGATTGCAAACAAGCTATTGTGAAGAGTGCTGTACAAAACCATTTGATTTCAGTACAGATTAAATGAATTTGTTAGACATGTGCAATGTGTTGTGAGGCCTCTGGTTTTCATTTTAACACTGTTATTTATGTATTTGCAGGGTTGCAACTGTTCTCACTGTTTTTGGTGGCACAGAAACATTTTCATTTGAGTCTGTTAATGGCCGATATGTCAACATTTTTTTACCTGGGAATGATGAAATCCTTACTCTCTGTGAAGTCGAGGTGTCTGCAGGTAAGGAACAGAGAGAGAAGAAACTCTGTGATAGAATTTGTTTATGTACTTATTAATGTGTATATAACTGATATTATTTTATTAACAGAAAATGACATACCATCATACCTTTGTAGTCCAAGTAAGTGTTCTTCATTACTTTTTTGGATGTTGTTGTCAGTAATACATATATATAATATTCATACTGAACACTCTGAAACTATAATATAATGTACATCAAGACAGTTGTTATCACAAAATAAACCTGACAGGGTGATTATTATATTGTTACTAGCCACACATAAATAATTCTGTACATGAAATATTGATTTTAGTTTAAATATTTGATTAGCTCACTTGTAATATACTCAAAGCTTCCGTGAAGAAAAAAAAGATTCCTAGCAAGACAAACATTTAAGGGTTTATGTACAGTCAAGTAAACCAAATAAATGATTACATGGACATATTGATTTAAATTCTTGCCTGTTTGTTATCTTAGAATCCATTACAGTGTACACAAACAATGATTTTGGCAACAAGGCGAACTCTACAGTACTCTTAGTACTAAAAATATTTCAATACAATCAATAACTATAACAGAGACACACCAGTTGTGTTTGTATGAAATGAGAGAGAGTGAGTCTGTGGTGTGATACAAGAAACATCAGAGAAAGTCCGGCTTCAGAAACCCGGATGAACTGTCTGTTATACAGCGTTACTATTGATGACGGTCATTATCTGGAAATATCAGACCTCAGAATGTCACAACTGACCAATCAGAATCAAGTATTCCAGAGAGCCGTGTAATCCTTTGGATTAAATATTTTAGCATTATTTTGCCCATTATATTGGAATTATACTTTAGCACATTAAAGTAAAAAAAGTTATTGTTTATTATTTTATGTTAAACAGGGAATCTTGCTGTTGGAGGCAAAGCTAACCAGTCTTCCACATACAGTACAAATGGACCTCAATATGCTATTGATGGCAACAGGAATCCAATTTTCAGTCGTGGGTCATGCACATTTACTAATTGGGAAAAGGACCCCTGGTGGAGACTTGACTTATTGGATGTCTACAAGGTAACCAGGGTTAGCATCACTAATCGTGGAGATAGTTCTCCAGAGAGAATAAATGGTGCTCAGATCCGTATCGGCAAAAGCCTGGAAAATAATGGCAACAATAATGAGCTGTAAGTATTTTCTCTCTTAATGCTTACACAAATGGTTAGAATATGAGTAAATAAGATTACTTTGAATAAATCATGCCTTCGACAGAAGTATATTTAATATTCTTCATGCCGTTTTGATACGCCCCTCTCTATTTCTCTGTTACTGTGTTTATTCACAGGGCTGCGACTGTTGTGACCATCCCAGCTGGAGAGACACAAACATTTGAGTTTAAGCCTATTAAGGGACGATATGTCAACATTTTTGTTCCTGGGCGTTATGAATATCTCACACTGTGTGAAGTTGAGGTGTTTTCAGGTGAGTTATAAAAGAAGAGAGACATGATGTGTAGACATTTGTACTATATGTACTATTTATACTATGTGTATGTTCCCTTAATGATTGTTTTGTTCTGTTGTCATTGCCAGATTAAGTGGAATGAGATGATGTTACACCACAGTCCACTGATCCTATAAGCAAAATACCAAACTACTGTTTTCTGAGCAATACTAATATTGTGCTGTTTTCATTGTTTTCATTTTACCTGTGCACCTTTTATTCCTAAGATAAAAGATAAGTTTCAGTGCACATTCAGTAAAGGGATGAAATGGTTTTTAAAATGCACCTATCTTTTACCTATCTTTGTTTATCTTTGCTTTCTACATGAATAAATTACTTCAGCATTGCATGTTGCATTTCATGTTTCTGGATCAAAAAAGGCTCATTTAAATATTTGCAATGAGTAGGAGGTGTAGTGTTACATAGCTACCCATCTAGAGTTGAGGAGCTGGTAACAAAGTTAAAAAAGAATTAGTTTTTTTCAAAAAAGAGAAAAAAAAAAAAAAAAAAACATGGATAGAACGAGGATGTCCAACCTTTTATCCCAGAATCAACAACACAACCACCAATTCAACCAATGTTAACTTTTAATTTTCTTTTATAAATAGTAAAAAAAAGCACAACAATAACAATAACCATAACACAAATATCAATATCAAAAGAATAATAATGAAAACATGGGTTAAAAGTGTAATTATAAATGTATTTACAGAAATTAATTACACAGATAATTACATGCAGGTGTTTTTAAAATATAAGTACAATGTGAAAACATGTATGTCCACAATAAGTGCATTGTATCAAATGATTAATTTAAATGTAAGTAGATATTAGTAAAGGCCACAATATAAAGTGGGACTAAACAAACTAACTAGAAATTTCTCTAAATGACATGGAGAAAGATAATCCAGAAAAATAAATTACATAACACTTCCCTCTCAAGAAAGAACCATTCAGTCGCCTCCAACATCAACTGACTGAATACAGCTGGTCAGTCAGAGAACCTATTATGATGGAGGAAGAAAAGAGAGCAGAGAACAAAAATATATGTCTAAATGCAACACAATATACATAAATATATAACACAATGCTATAATAAACATAAATCATCGGACGTAACAATAGTGATGTGAAATGAACTGATGAAGCTAATGTGTGATGTTAACAGCATCCAAAACCAGTTTTTAATAATCTATTCTGCCCTTCCTGCATAATCCTGAATTTAATGACAATATTAATGAAAGTTTTATTCTTTAATACCTGTTTGTGAAACTGATTATTACTAAAAGAATAAAAGTACATTTACACTTCAAGTTTTGACAGAAGACATGCATAGTTGATTGTAATTTGTTTGATGAAAACTGTACCTACAGGGTTTTAAAAAGTAGGCTGAGGAAAAGATTTTAAGTGCCAGATTTACTAAACGGGGCAAATTAGCATGAGAGCGCAATTCCACAAATGTGCCGATGGGAGTGGCAAGTTTTGCGCATGATCTACTGTTGACGCGCAAATTAAAGAACACAGACGCAGTGAAATCATTTACATAATGACCAACACAATCTAACAATGAGCTGCGCAAATTAGCGTTGGGTCGCCAATAAGCAGAGCTTATGTGCGGATCAATACAGGCGCAACTTGTTACATGTATAATCTGACAAACACGTAGACAATATAATTTGCCATGCCGTTCCTATATATTTATGTGTGTGTGTGTGTGAGAGATCAGGTGGATGGTCACTCAAAGTTGCATTACTGGGGCTGAGACAAGACAAGACTGGGACATACAGCAACAAAAGGCTGATTAGAATGCAGTGCATCGATGTTGCATGAGAAGTCTTAAATGAAATAAACAGAAGTTCAGAGTTCACAAGCAGGCCAACAAACACACTCTTCATCTTATCGTCACAAATACAACATATTTGACTCGACTAACACAACTAGGAGCTGACAGACAAAATACGTAGACTTTTGTGTAGTTTACAGTTCAGACTTGGGCTTGAAAATGATCCAAACTTAGCTATTAAGATGGAGCAATCATAGATGCGACTATGAGACTCTGCTGATTACATAGCTCCACCCCACAATATCATGTGCGCAAATGCGAGCAACAACAGCCAATGGCGAGTTTTCCCAATTTAAGCTGAATTTAACAACCATTATTTAAACTCTGTTACATACAGCCCCTTAAATTCTGCTAAATTGGGCATATGCAACAAACAGAATATACAGTAAAGGTTGCAAAATATATATATATATAAAATAATAAATAAATAAAACAGATGTGAGTACAAGAACTTTATAATACAGTATGTCAGAAAATCATTCTCTTCCTAGGAAGTGCGTAAGAATGGAATGGTACCAGATCCCACACTTAACACAGACTATAGAAGGTGCAGTCTACACACTCCAAGAGGTTACAATTGTATCTCTGCTCTTAATTTTTTCAGTGCAACTCTTTTCAGAAAAACTCACTTCAAAGTCAAACTTTCAACATTACAATTGACTCTTAGATATTGTAACGAGATGGGACTCAGGCAGAGATCCATTTGCAAGCTTTATTTAAAGTAGGCTTGGTCGTACAGGCATGGTCAAACATCAAACAGGAGCAGGCAGGAACAGCAAGGGACAGGCAGAATCGTGGTCAGGATACAGGCGGTAGATCAAGACAGGCGGATATCACTCACGGAACAGTATACAAAGCACAGGTCAGGGGTAGGCAGCACAGGATCGTAAACAGGTAACAGGCAGGAACGGTAACAGATAGGCAGACAGGAAATAAACGCTTGGAATTGTATCACTGGGAAAACAAGACATTGCAATCAGGTGATAAGTGTGTGAGTCTTTTATAGTCCAGGTAAGGTATAGTCCCAGGCAGCTGGGTGTGGTGATTAGTGTAGTGATTGGTGGAGTGAGTGCAGGTGATTTGCAGAGAGGATTATGGGGAATGTAGTCCGGGAAGTGACAGGAACAGACGGTGATCGTGACAGATTTGAATCATCAATCACACTCAGACATATTACACAAAAAAATGTTCCTTATGAACTCAACAACAAAGTTAGTTCCTTGAGAAATAATTTGTGCATCACTGTGTGAATCAATTCTCAGAATTTGTTGATTATCAATTTCACAAATACAGTGGCAAGAAAAAGTATGTGAACCACTTGCATAATCTTTGAAAACGTGAATAATTTTAATAAAATAAGAGGGATCATACAAAATGCATGTTGTTTTTTATTTAGTACTGTCCTGAGTAAGATATTTTACATAAAAGATGTTTACATTTAGTTCACAAGACAAAACAATAGCTTAATTTATTAAAATAACCCCATTCATAATTATATGAACCATTGATTCTTAACAGTATGTGTGGTTACCTGATGATCTACGACTGTTTGTTTTGTGATGATTCTTCATGAGTCTCTTGTTTGTCCTGAACAGTTTACTAACCTTTTTTAATAGTTGTGTTTGAGTCCCTCAGTTGTCCTCAGTGTGAAAAGATGGATCTAAAAATCATTCAGCCACTGCTGGAAAGGGTTCAAATATGCAAAAAATGCTTGAAAACTGAAGAATCTGCAGGACCTGGAGGATTTTTCGGAAGAACAGAGCTCAGTTTAACTGCTCAGGACAAACAAGGGACTTATGAACAACCATCACAAAACAAACAAACAGTCATAGATCATCCAGGTAACCACACACAGTATTAAGAATCAAGGGTTTACAAACTTTTGAAAGGGGCCATTTTAATAAATTCAGCTATTTTTCTTGTCTTGTGAACTAAATGTAAACATCTTTTATGTAAAATATCTTACTCAGGACAGTACTAAATAAAAAATAACATGTATTTTGTATGATCCCTCTAATTTTATTAAAATTATTCACATTTTCACAGATTCTGCAAGTGGTTCACATATTTTTTCTTGCAACTGTAAGTCTGTTAGAGGGCCTAACTGATCCCCCTAGTCGTGTAGTGATGTGGCTTGTTATTGTGCTTGTGGGCTGTTTGCAAATGACAAGAACAGGTCTGTTATCAGGTTCTTGCACACAACTAGAGGACTCATTTGGCTTAGATGCAGGTAAACTCTCTGTGATCTCAACAGGTTCAGGAATGTGCTCAGGTTCTGGACTATGCTGATTATAGTCAGCACACTTTGAAGGAGTCATCTCATCAGGGATGTCTATAGCTTCACCACAAGTGGCATCCTGCATAACATCACTATCATGTGTTCCATCCATCTGCAATAACCATTCAGATGTCTTTGAAACAGGATCAGTATCGTCCATGAGAGCAGAATCAAGAGCACTGACACGGGTAGCATCGGAGAAAGCTAATCGAACCGACTGCTCCTCATCATCATCCCAGGATATGAAATTCACTGGAAGTAACAGGTTTCTGTGCACCACTCTTTGCCAGTCTGGACATCCTTAGTCCTGTACACATTAATCTCTGATCTCACTGATTGTCTTCACACAGAACAGAGTCACATTTGTCTGCAACTTTCCTCATTCCTTTCTCTCCACAGTTAGCCAGCAAAACTATATCTCCCACTGCTAAGGATGAACTTCTGACCTTCCGATTGTAAAGAATGTCATGGCGGTTCTGCTCTTTGAGACTGTGTTTGCGGGCAATTTCTGCAGCTGTGCTCAAGTCTCTTCTCAGCGCAGAGACAAACTCATGATGGCTGACCACTGTTGGAAATCTCAGAAGCATAGACCAGGAGACTTTGGGATCTCTTGAAGCAGAAGTTACTCTTTATTGAGAAACACGCTGTGCGTCGCTGTGGTCATCCAAAATCTAACTAAGGCAGTGACTTGGTAGTTCATATACATTCAAGGGGGAGGGATACATAGAGTAGAGGTGTGGACAATCTAAACAAAACATGCAAATGCAGTACAGGAATCAGCTCATACCCTACATTTCCCAGCCATGATCTAATCAGCATAACTGTGTCATTCAAATGCATAGGTGCTAATCCAATCAGTCTGGCAGTATCACCTATACCTTTACATTATCATAGAGACAAAGGCACTGCTGTATCTTGAGCTTGTCCTGCCAAATGGTCAGGATGTAGGATCCGCAGATCTTAGACAGATTCTTAAATTTGTAATTCCACAGTTCCCCCTTTGAGAGTTCTAATAACTCTCACATAATACAAATTTAAACCTTCTTAAATCCCTTCTATAACATATGTTTGTTAACATAAGTTCCATCTTCCAGTCATGCAACTTGTAACAGTTACAGGCACATACATCTTATTCTGTGTCGTGTCCAACATTTACATAAGTGTTGTTCTTTAACTTGAGTATACTGTTGACACACATATACAACGCAGGGTGGTAACATGTTGTATAAACTACATGATGACACAGAAAACCATGTAGTATAAGCGTGGAAGTCCTAAAAGTCCATGGCGCCTGAATAGCTGTGGAGTCTGTTCCCTGTAGAGTCCATTTCCATGTTTGTCCCAAGAAGATTCTTTGTCGTTGTGCAACTCCGAGTTGCTCTGATGACTCCGTCATCATGAAGGTTGTTCATGGATATCTGAGGTGATGCTTTACACCAGGTGCTGCTTATGAGACGTCATGGCATATACACATACCTGCACACAAGAAAACAAAGAGACAGCAGACCAGCAGTATTCATGCATAGACTTTAGTATGTTACACCTCTGATGATCCTATAGTTTTTCTGTCTAACTCTGATCATCATAAACTTCTAGTGATCGTATAGTGGTTTTGTTCTTCTTTTTCTTAACCTAGTCTTAATCAATTTGACACCTATAGACCAGTAAGGTGGGGATAAACTGAGAGAGGGGGAAACCTATGAGGAAGTCTTCACCACAGGGTTAACCCCCGAGGCCTTTTGCACTTCGGTTCTTCCCTGGGCTCCTCACTGGTCTGTGTGTCCTATTCTCTCCCTGTAGTTAATTTCCAAATTTAAGATGCTACATCTCCATCTTCCATTGAAACATCAGTCATAGCAGACATCATAACCCATTGAGGATGGACAAGTGAATGGAGTGTGCTGCAGCATAACATTTAAGGCTGTGAGTGTACTTAACCAGTGTCCCCCAAATAGTGGAAGTGACAGTCAACTTTCATTTGTTCATAATGAGTCTTTCAGCTTTCTAGTAGATTACTGGGGAAATTAAGCACTCACAGCCCAAATGGTTAGCATGTCAGCAAGCTGTTGCTCCAAGAGTTTGGAGAAGAGGGGAGGGGCAGTTTCAGTGTAGCAAGTAGACTGAGTAGGAGCTGAGTAAAGCTGTTCATTTCTTTTAATGTCTTTTTGTTTTTCCTACACTCTTTCATCCAATGTCCAGGTTTACCACAGTAATGACAACTGCCTTCTCTCTTAGGACGTTTACGTTTCTGTCGATTCTCTGTGTTGACCTTAAAGGATGCTGCTGCAATCTTTACTCTTGTCTTGACATCTGAGTCTCTTTCCCAAATAGCTAACCTATCCAAGCTGTTTTGCAGGGTTCCATTGGACCATGTGAGGTCTAAGAAAGGCAATGCATTTCTGTATTCTGATGAAAGCCCATCAAACCACATGCGGACCAGTGGTCCATTATCCTCTAACACCTTCTCTGGAGTGTCAGCTATTCCACTGTATGCTGCAGCTAACTGACAAAATCTTTCAGTGTACTCACTTACAGTTTCATCCTTCGTCTGTACACAACTAGTGATCTTTGACCAGTCTACCTTTGGTCCAACAAGGTTCTGTAACACTCTCAGAACTCCTTCTCTCAATTCACCTTTGCTGGAATGCTGAAACTCAGAATTATTTACAGCACTTTCAAAATCATTGAATTCTGACTCTTTCAGGATTTGTGACATTAGCTGTGTGACTTCAGCTAGGGACATATCATAGAGCTTCATTTTTCTGGACAACTCTGTCCTAAACTCAGAAAAGTTTCTATGCACTGATGGCAAATTCTCAGCAATTCTTTCTATGTCTTCAGGACCTATAGTGGTACTGACTGCTTGTAACTGCAGTATGGGGGTTACAGATGGAACTGTGTCAACCCCTTTTGCCCTACTCTGAGCCTTTTGTCTCGCTCCACACACTTCAACTGCATTTACATCTTTATCCATCAATCCAGTATTGCTATTATCCTCAAGTCTACAGAAAGACTGTAAGTCAGGATAGCTTTCATCTGACTGTTGGTCTTTTGAGTCACATTTGGTTGAGGCTTTGTTAAGGCCCAACTTCTGAGTGAGACGAGACACTCTAGTGTGCAACTGTTTGTTCTGCTCTTCTAACTTAGCAATACGTTGAATTTGGTCTTGTGCAATGGATAGAGTAAATTCTCTGTGGCAGCAGATAATGCCCATCATATTTTTCTTCCGAATACAAGCACCAAGTACCTTTTTGCATTCTTCAATGGACCAAACTTTTTCTGGATGAATCCCAAATTTCTTTGTCAAATCCAATCTGACTGACTCAGTCACTATTGAGTCCATGTGTTTTCCTAACAATGATTTGAACTCACTATCTGTCCATAAAGGGGTAGCTAGTCCACCTTTCTCAGTTGTTGGAATTAGTCTAGCGTTCTTTCTCAACATTTTGTAATGTCTTTCTGGCACAACAATACACTTCAACACTTCCCTGACAGAGCAGAGGTTAACCTAGTTAATACACATCGTAATGTATTCAACCTTCTCTGACGAGCAGAGTTGAAACAACTTGCTACCACACTTCAACAGTTATAACCTTCCCTGAATTAACAGAGGATGAACCTTCTTCTCTAGCAAAGTAGAGGATGGCTATTCTGTTAACACACCACCTTCCCTGATAAAACAGAGGACAACACAAATTATTAGCACTTTACACTAATTCTTCCCTGCCTGAACAGAGGATACCTAATTATTAGCATGTGATGCTAAACTTCCCTGCCTAAACAGAGGATAAACTTCATCTCTAAAAGAACATTTTTAGAGGATAACTTAGTTAACCAAACCCTACAGCTGTCTGTTAACTCTTCTCTGACGGTGCAGAGGATAACAACTTTGTACTGGTCTTAATGGTTCTTTTGGATAGAGTATCACTCACCAACCCTTGGGTGTACAGGAAAATTCAGCCTGGATCTTCTTTTGGATCAGATCTTTGTTGTGCTTGAAGTTCCAATCTGGATTGAGGTGAGAAGCTCTATCCGGGTCACGGCACCAAAACTGTTGGAAATCTCAGAAGCATAGACCAGGAGACTTTGGGATCTCTTGAAGCAGAAGTTACTCTTTATTGAGAAACACGCTGTGCGTCGCTGTGGTCATCCAAAATCTAACTAAGGCAGTGACTTGGTAGTTCATATACATTCAAGGGGGAGGGATACATAGAGTAGAGGTGTGGACAATCTAAACAAAACATGCAAATGCAGTACAGGAATCAGCTCATACCCTACATTTCCCAGCCATGATCTAATCAGCATAACTGTGTCATTCAAATGCATAGGTGCTAATCCAATCAGTCTGGCAGTATCACCTATACCTTTACATTATCATAGAGACAAAGGCACTGCTGTATCTTGAGCTTGTCCTGCCAAATGGTCAGGATGTAGGATCCGCAGATCTTAGACAGATTCTTAAATTTGTAATTCCACACCACCCTATCATCACAAAGGACATGCTGAAACATGATGTCAATTGGCAGCCTCGGGATACGCCCAAACATAAGATAAAATGGCGCGAACCTGGTCATTTCATGTACAGTGCAATTATAACTGAAGGTTAATGTCCTTAGAAGCTGTGGCCACTTCGCCTTGGATTTAACTGAGAGAGCTCTTATCATGTTTCCCAGAGTCCTGTTAAAACGTTCTGTTAAACCGTTGAAACAGTTTAAGAAACTGTTATCATGGTTTTCCTGTAGTTCTTCTTCCTCACCATGAAGGGGCCGCTAGTGAGTTATATGCAGTTAGGAATAATTGCTGTTGCTAGTCAGAGAAGGAGACAGTCTCCTATGGAGAGGTAGGAATGGCCTACCTGGCCTACACTCTTGTTGATCAAGTTTATTGCCCAGTATAAGTAAGTAATTATTCCTCTCAGTAACAAAATAAACACACAATGTTCTTCTTATGCTCTTCAAACAAGGGGACATTATAAAAGCCAGAAGTTAAGTCCATGGTTGAAAAGAAAATATTGCCTCCCAGGGCTATGAGTGCATCTGCTTGGTGTGGGAGTGGGTGGGCGTCCTTTACTGTCTTCGCATTCATCCATCTAAAATCTGTACAAATACGAAGGTCGCCATTCTTTTTCCACACCAAAACTAATGGAGATGCATATTCACTCTGACATTTCCTTATAATGCCTTTCACTTCCATCTCATTCAAGACAGTGCGCAGCTTATCATAGTGGCAAGGGGCTACACGTCGATAAGGGAGTTGAAATACTTCTCATCCACCAAGTGAATTTTGTGGACATTTTTGTGGGCTTCCCCACAGTTCATTTTTCCACGAGAAAAGGTTGACTCATACTTCTCAATGAGATTCAGAAGTCTATCTTTCCACTCATCTGACACTTCACAAGAATTCAAATCGAGATCCTGCAGCTCTAACTTATCCAGCTCATTTGCCCTCTCATCACTGGTCTGCAAATGACTTGCTGGACTCACAGCACACTGAACATTATTTTTGAGGGACTCAGGAGTAGACAACTCTTCAACAGCTAAGTGAAAACATCTACGATCTTTGTGTTTTTCTTAAGAACGATTACTTTGTCTGCAGGGCAGAGCTAGGGGTGGGCAAATGTTTTTTCCAAAAGCCCAGAATCTTGCAGGTTTGAGGTTTCTTAACAGTGCTGTGAAAATATAATTTTTCTAATCTCTCTATTAAAATATGTTTGTAACAAAGTTCGTTTATAAGGAGGGAAGAGGACAGGGTCAGCAGGTGACTACTGGCTGTTTATTTCACCAAGAAATAAACAGGCAGGCACAAAAACAGTCAAAAGTAATTCAGAATTCACTCCAACAGGAACAAGCAGACATCCAGGAGTGGGAACAGCCAGTAGTCCTTCTCTCTCTCACAGACTCCTGTTTCTCCTGGCGTTAAATACTCTCTCCATGCCAATTACTGAAACAAGAGACAGGTGTTTATTATTTGCGCCTAATCCACTCAATCACCGCGTGTCTCCTCCTTCTCTCTCCCGTTGCAGATTCCCCTGAACCACGCCCCCCTTGCCACATACCCCCACCGCCCGACTCAGGCCGGGGAGGCCGTTCCTCCCCCTCTATCTCCTGAGACAGGACAGCACCCAGCCCCTGGTCCGACGCGTCAGTCTGCAACAAAAAAGGGAGAGAGAAATCAGGAGAGCCTCCACACAGAGCAGCCTTTACTTGGGTAAACGCCTGCTGGCACAGCTACGTCCACTGGACCATATCTGGTGCCTCCTTTTTAGTAAGATCAGTCAAGGGGCTGGTGAGGTCCGAATAATTAGGCACAAACCTTCTATAATATCCCGCCAGCCCCAAGAACTGTCTCACCTCCTTTTTGGTCTTTGGGCGTGGACAGGTCGCAACTGCTGCAGTCTTATCAATTTGGGGACGCACCTGTCCATGCCCCAAGTGGAAGCCCAGATACTTTACTTCCACGCGCCCAATTGCACACTTCTTCGGGTTGGCCGTGAGCCCGGCTCCCCTCAGTGACTTTAAGACCACCCTCAAATGCTGCATATGCCGCTGCCAGTCATTACTGAATATGATGATATCATCTAGATAGGCAGCCGCATATGCAGCATGGAAGGTGAAAGGTAGTCGAAAGGTAGCCGGTGCCCCGAACAGCCCAAACGGAAGTGTAACAAATTGGTGTAATCCAAACGGCGTTGTGAAAGCTGTTTTTTCTCGGGATAATGGAGACAAGGGGATCTGCAAATAACTCTTTGTCAAGTCCAGTGTCGAATAAAAACGAGCCGTACCAAGCCAGTCAAGCAATTCGTCAACCCGTGGCATTGGATATGCGTCAAATTTCGACACAGCATTCACCTTGCGATAATCCACACAGAACCGGACCGAGCCATCCGTCTTAGGAACCAAAACTGGGCTCGCCCAGTTACTGTTGGATTCTTCTATTACTCCCATTTCAAGCATCGCACCTAATTCCTGAACTACTTTTTTCTTGTGTTCAGGCAAGTGATACGGCCGGCTGCGAACCACCACGCCCGGCTCTGTCTTGATATGGTGCTGAATGAGGTTTGTACGGCCAGGTAAGGGAGAAAACACGTCAGCAAACTCTGCCTGTAATTTGGTTAAATCAATGAGCTGGGCAGTGGCGGCTCCAGACAATTTTTATTGGGGGGGCACGGCTAATAACTGCATATTACTGCTACTAAACAACAAAAACAACACAGCATATCAACTACTTTGTTTTTAATTAATTAATCAATTGCAGTTTGCAAACAATATGCTTAAACTTTAATTGCCATAGCCACAACCACGACACCACCTTTTGATTGCCCTACTTCTGTCCAGTTTCCCCCTGTCCTCTTCTCTGCTCCTCTTACTCTCCAGTCTCCTCCTGTCTTTTTATCTACTCCTCTTACTCTCCAGTCTCCTCCTGGCATCTTCTCTCCTCTCTTCAGTCTCCACAGGTATGATTTACTGCAACATATGAGTTTATAGTACACATGAATAGGTTAGTATTTATGCTAAATACAGCAATACAATAGCAAGAGGTTCACCTAACTCACTTCACTCACCAATATTGACAGCTCTTTTGTCCAGTCTCCTCCTGTCTTCTTCTCTGCTCCTCTTAAGTCTCCAGTCTCCTCCTGTCTTCTTCTCTGCTCCTCTTAAGTCTCCAGTCTCTTCCTGCCATCTTCTCTGCTCCTCTTTTGTCCAGTCTCCTCCTGTCTTCTCTCCATTCTCCACAGGTGTGATTTCCTGCAACAATTGTGTTTATAGCACATTAAATACAGTACAATTTAAACCTGTTAAAATATAATATAACGATGCGGGTATGATTTTAATTGAGGCTGTCTTGGTTTCTCGGCTGGGCCATGGCTTAAATCCCCCATTAAATCCACTCCGCCGTCAGGATTCCCACCATCCGTGCCCGCTGTAGCGCTCGATGAGGCGCCATTTCTTTCCATCAGCTCACCTGTCTCCTCCGCCTCGAAGGCTGCGAGTTGCTCAGGTTGCACCTCCTCATCCTCCAAATGGGGGGTCAAGGCGTTTTTTGGGAGGGTCTTGAGACCCCCCCAAGACCCCCCCGGCACCGCCGGTGGCGAGAGGTGATCTCCCCCTGGGGCCAGTGCGAGAGATTGTTTTTTTATATGCGCCTCTGGCCCGAGATCATCCTCTCCGCTAATCACCGTCGCCAGCATCACTGATTCTCCCTCATTCCATTTTTTCAGGAGATTGAGGTGATAAATTTGACGTGCACCTCTCCTATCTGAGCGTATTACCTCATAATCGAGCTCTCCAACTTGTCGTGTGACCTCAAACGGTCCTTGCCACTTTGCAAGTAATTTTGAACTTGACGTTGGGAGTAATACAAGCACTTTATCTCCCGGTGCAAATTTACGCAAATTGGTCCCCCTGTTATACAGCCGGCTCTGTTTGTCCTGGGCCTGCAACAAATTCTCCATAGATAGCCGCCCCAAAGTGTGGAGTTTTGTTCTCAGGTCCAGCACATACTGAATTTCGTTTTTAGATTGAGAAGGTCCGTCCTCCCAAGCTTCTCTTATGACGTCTAACACCCCTCTGGGCTGACGACCATAGAGAAGCTCGAAGGGGGAAAACCCCGTGGAGGCTTGCGGGACCTCTCGCACAGCGAACAACAGGGGTTCCAACCATTTGTCCCAATTTTTGGCGTCTTCCTGAACAAATTTACGAATCATTGTTTTAAGCGTGCGATTAAAACGTTCGACCAGCCCGTCCGTTTGTGGGTGAAAGATGCTGGCCCGAATCGATTTAATGCCCAATAATTCGTAAAGTTCGCGTAACGTCCGTGACATAAATGCCGTGTCCTGATCAGTGAGGATTTCCTTAGGAATCCCCACTCGGGAGATCAAAGAAAACAGTGCGTCAGCAACACTTTTAGCGGAAATGTAGCGGAGAGCCACTGCTTCTGGATATCGTGTTGCATAATCCACAATGACCAATGCAAAACGATGTCCTCTTGCTGATCGCTCTAATGGCCCGATGAGGTCCATGCCAATTCTCTCGAAGGGGACCTGCATTAATGGGAGGGGGCGCAAAGGCGCTTTTGGGGTGGCTGGTGGGTTTACCAACTGACATTCACGACAAGCCGCGCACCACCTGCGCACATTCTCGTGAATGCCCGGCCAAAAAAATCGGGTCATGAGGCGATTTAGTGTTGTTACCTGTCCTAAATGACCAGCCATTGGATTAGAATGAGCCGCTTGAAAAAGCATTTCCCTACGGCTCCTAGGAACTAACAACTGGGTTGTATCCTCTTTTGTCTGAGCGTCTTGGGTCACTCGATACAACCTATTTTTTTATAATTGCAAAATATGGATAGGTAAGCGGTTGTCCAGGATGGAGAGGCTGACCGTCGATGGTACTGACCTGTTCAAACGCACGTTTCAGCGTCTCATCCTGAGACTGCTCCAGGGAAAAATCATCGTGCTCCGAGAGAATAAGTCTCTCGATTTCGCTCTGTTCCCCCGAGGCAGTACTCAGAGGTCCAGATTCAGTCTCTCCCGCCTGCACACTCACGCTCCCCTCCGGTGCATTTTTTCCCCAAGAAGCATCCATACATAAAGCCCCTAATAATTCTGTAAACGCTGGCCAATTCGTTCCCAAAATTAACGGATGCTGGAGGTGCGGGTTAACTGCCACCTCAACACTATGCTTTTGACCCCTGAATTGAATAATGACTGGCACAATAGGATACTCTACCACATCCCCGTGCACACACCGCACCTTAACCACGCGGCTATTATCCAATGCTCTGGATTGTATCAGATTTTGATGGATCGAGGTTTGGTTACATCCTGAATCCACCAATGCCTGATAGGTACCCCCCTCGATACTCACAGGTATTTGGTACCACCCAGCTTGACCGGGGGCAGCCTGCGGGGCATCCGGGACCCGGACCATTGTTCCCACCTCCATTACAGGACACCTGTCCACAAAATGGCCCGGGTCCCCGCAACGCCAACAGGCCAGCCCAGACCTCCCCGCCGCTCCAGTGGCAGAGAGTGGATTAGGCGGCTGGCATGGAGAGAGCGGAGACACAGGAGCCGTGTCCACCCCGGCGGGTCCCCCTGGGCGGGACTCTGGAAGTTGAATATGGAATGTGGCCATTCCCGCCCCGCCCCCGCCCCGTTCTCCTCGGAAGCCGAGTGATAAACTGCTCCAGTACCACTCGGGCGATGATCTCCTCCACGTCACTTCTGTCGGCCAGCAACCATTTGCGGCAGGAGTCCCGGAGCTGTTGGGCCATCACGAAGGGCCGGCCGGACTCGCCTAGCTCCAGGGAGCGGAAGTGCTGGCGATGCTGTTCAGGACTCCGGCCGACCCGCTGGATGATGGCCCTCATGAGATCGTTGAAGTCCAGGAGGCTCCACACCGGAAGCTGCTGTGCCGCTACCTGGGACTCCCCGGAGAGCAATGGGACCAGGCGCATCGGCCACTGGTCCCGAGGCCATCCACAGATCTCGGCCGAGGTCTCAAACAGATCGAGGAATGCCTCCGGGTCGTCCTCAGGCGATGTGGGCGGGCACAGCGTGATGGTCCGTGGCTTCTAGCCGAACCGTCCATCCAGCTCCGGAACCTCTCGCGGTCTCCCTGCTGGGCTTGGAGGACGGCCTGGAACCGCCTCTCCTGATCGTGTCGTAAGTCCAGCAGGGCCTGGTGTTGATCATGTTGCATGACCGCGAGGGATGTAATAAGCTCCGCAAATGGCGCAGCGGAGGACTCTGGCATGGCGGCGACATCCATCTTCCCTCCCGGGTTTTGGCACCAGTGTAACAAAGTTCGGTTATAAGGAGGGAAGAGGACAGGGTCGGCAGGTGACTACTGGCTGTTTATTTCACCAAGAAAACAATAATCCAACAGAACAGTGCAGGCAGGCACAAAAACAGTCAAAAGTAATTCAGAATTCACTCCAACAGGAACAAGCAGACATCCAGGAGTGGGAACAGCCAGTAGTCCTTCTCTCTCGCAGGCTCCTGTTTCTCCTGGCGTTAAATACTCTCTCCATGCCAATTACTGAAACAAGAGACAGGTGTTTATTATTTGCGCCTAATCCACTCAATCACCGCGTGTCTCCTCCTCCTCTCTCCCGTTGCAGATTCCGCTGAATCACGCCCCCCTTGCCACAATGTTAAATCGCTTTTCTGCAGTATTCACCTTAAAATAACTACATACACTATTTACACTGATTAGTCAAAGCAAAACCACAGCATAGACAGACGTGGAACGCACCTACAAATCAACACTTATTCATCCTTTACATCAGAAATTGTTGCTTAGAAGGTTACACAGGGCAAATTCTCTAAATTTTATCAATTTTAGGGGTGAGGTTAATTGGAACAGTTGTAAGAAAGGATTTTAAAGTTTCTCAGCCATATGACCCGCTCAAAATGGATGCGTACATTGGCGATGTGCCTAGTGGTGGTGTCTTCTTCGGAGAGTTGCATGTCTCTCTTGGTGAATGCTGGAATGACTAGTTTCACCTTCCTTTCATAGAGGAGATCGGTAATGGTGAAGCCTCTGTCTGCAATTACTTCATCGCCTGGACGAAGGTATTCCAGGAACCCTGAATTTGATCACTGAGGCTCATCGATGCATCTGTGGAAATAATATAACCATAAACTAATTTTTACATTTGTAATAATACATAATGAGAATTAATATATGATTGCACCCATACTTTAACATAACAGTGTGAGAGAGAGACACATTAAAAACGATACAGTATATACACACAATCTCTAACTCTAGTGTTAATACATAGGTCAATATCAATATCTGAAAGAGATCATCTGCTATATCTAACTTATAGGAATAATGTAAGCTATTGATAGACTATGTACCATAATACTAGTGCAATGATACATATTTAAAATATCTTAAATGTGAAATCTATAGGTGGCAATGGTAATAATGCAAGATTTGTTGTATTTTGTGAACTGCTCGTTACTGATCTCAAATGTATTCATAGAACGGACTTCACAAACCTAATGTTAGGCTAACATAGTTAGCTTACCTGAATCTGACAACCTGTTCAGCACCCACCGTGACTTCTTTACCGGAACATCGTAGCCGAGCCATTTCTCGAGGTAAGGGTGTTCGTCAGTCGGCTTCCCATCCATGAAATGGTACGAACACACATAAGGGCGCTTTGGTGGGCACTTCAAGTTTAGTGCCAACCATTGCCTCAGGTGCTCCTCGTCTTAAGGTGGTGGGTGTGAATTGTAAAGTGCACCGCAACACTCTGACCCGTTCACATTGTGTTCGTAACATCGTTGATGCAATTGTTCTCTCTTCTTAATCTAATTGTTATGGCAGCCCCTAACTGAGCACATAATACTCATCTACCGTTACAGCTATAGGATTACCGCTAACGACTACTAGCTTAGGTCCCTCTCAGTTGGAAGATGACAAAACGAACGTAATAGCGCCACCCTTGTCGTCGTGGAAAATAATGTGAATACATCGATATCTGCAGCCCTTTCTCTCTCTTCTCTCCGACAGCGAGTTCACGCACACCGCAGTTGAACACAGCCACGCCTTATGTCACTCACTCAGAGCAGAGGCAGGCCTCAAGACTCTCGTCCGGTCCCATTGAAGGGTTTTTGTTATGATTTAACAACTGATATGACAACTTTAGTAAATTTGTCAGCTAAACATTCATTCAGTGTTTCCCATTAATGACCCTATGCCGCCATTGTTTCATAATGAACCAAAAATGTAAAACATCGCCAAAATAATCACTAACATTGTATTTTGCCAAAGAACTAAAATCGAAATCGTGATATGGCTTTGTGTCTTTATAAAACAGCCAAAAACAGTGATTAAGTATATATACAGTCTGTTTGTGCTGCGTGTTTTAAAGAGAAGTGCACACATTTTGCTCACGCAATCAGCAGGTGATCAAAATAAAAGCTCAAGGGTTTATCTCTTGCCAGTGAAGAAATTGGTACAAAAGTATTGTAATTTCCCTATACTGTATTGTAAAGTAACGAGAGTGCATTTGCTACATTATATGGATATTACTGTCATATGAATAATTATAAAGGCCTAAATCATATTATAATATTATTGTAGGCCTATTAATCAGATTCCTTGGACGGCATTTACACAGGGTTGGCTTAACAATGACTGTGCTCCCTACAGAAACAGCTGTTGTCTCAGGAAGCTGAGCCTAAGCAAGATGCTCATGGTGTGGTGCTAGAGTTGTTTTCTCCTTCAACTTAGCCATCCCCACCTTGTCAGGCATGTCTTCTCCCTTCCGTCATTCCACATTCGAAAGTAATGATGGGAATTGGTGACATTCAACATCATCAGTGTTAGCTGGATTTGACACAAGTCTCCAGTATCCGTCGGTTTTCATTAACGTTTTGAATCAGCCACTTGTTAGCATTGCCACCCAGGATCAAATCGTCAGTCTGTCCTGGAATGACTAAAACTGGAACAACTATCTTACAGGCATAAACTGAGAGTTCATACATCACTTTTGGGGTGACACGTTGTCTGCCACAGCCAATTATGACAACGTTGTTGGCAGGGAGCTTTTGTAAATCGGGCTTGTGCTGCAATAAGCGACATTCAGCAGCTTCACTTAACGTGCATGCCATGGAGCCACTGTCAACCATAGCTTTCAGTTGAAGGTCACCCCATACTGTAGCAGGTGTGTAAAACAGACTATCAATTCTCTCTACTCTGTGCATGTTCTGAAAAGTGACAGTTTTTACTGCAGGCTCAACAGAATTAGAAAGACTATAAACTGAGGTAGGATCCCAGCTAACAGGAAAAGTTTCCATAACTTTCACTATCGTTAGGTAAAAGGGTAGCACTTTATTTTACAGTACGTGTACTTTCCTGGTACATATATAGTAATTATGTTGTACATACAGGTAAAAGAGTGGTAACGCAAGGTACTTACCTGACATGTATGCACATGGGAACTAATAAGAAACACTGCTGTACTTTCCAATGGTACATACATGGTAACTACTTTGTACCTATAGACAAGTGTTGGTAATAACAGGTGCTTACTTATAGTGTCCGTATATGGTAACTAACAGACACATTACTGTACTTACTAATGGTATGTACATGGTGAATATTTTGTACTTACAGACAAGTGTGGGTAATAACAGGCACTTATGTGTGGTAACTAGTAAGACACATTACTGTACTTACTAGTGGTATATACATGGTAACTTTTGACACATGACAACTGAGTATACCAAGAACAGTAGTGTTACTGATCTGTATGTTTGTCATCAAAATACCCCTATTAAGTGAATTATTGTCCTGTAAATATTAGGCAAGTTGAACCGCAAAAGTATATCATCCAGTAGTCAAGAAGTATCTTGTACCATGCTTATACCTCACCCTAAGTAATGTGTAATTTACGCATTAACTAACTGGTATATTCACTAGTACGTTCATAATAAGTACATGGAAATAGGACTGTAAAATAAAGTGAACCCTTGTACATAAACATTACATAGGAATTACCGTGATCTCATAAGAATAAGTGTGTATTTTTACATGAAATGTGGTTTAACCACACGTACATTTATTTACGTTTTCATACACACAAACACATACAACACTGACGTATTTAGAGGACTAAAACGTAAAAATACTTACACATTAACAGCAATAAAAACATAAATCATGTAACGTAAAGTTTGAATGTAAATGAATTCCCCTGTAATAAAATCATGGGATTAATGTTTTAAATCTGTTGTATGTATTCAATTGTCATACAGTTTACTCATCTACTTAATATGAAATAACATTTCTGTTCATGACTTGTAATATTTAGTTAGTGTGACACAGGTGTTTTCTCCTATGCAGCGACTGACAATACAACCATAAGATACATCAAAACACAACATTCACAAATCACACCCATTTTATTTGTTTGCTGTACTCCATATCTTTAGAATCCATATGTTTGTAAGGAACAGATCCAAATTCAGCACTTTGCATCAATCTTCATCTTCATTCTCAGCAGCAGCGACCGTCACAGTCAAAGCTTGCGCTCGTTATAATTTAAATTTGAAAGTAGCGCCACCATCGAGAAGCGTTACCACATGGTTTACGGCACTGATATCAAACGCTCATTGGCTCTCACCTGCTTCGTCACAGATTTGCGACATGCCGTGTTTCAGTGGATTGACATTTGAATGAGTGCACACCTTCACGTAGAGAAGCCGGATTCATCATATTCTGCTCTGTAAAAAACTATTATTTACGGCCAAAGAGGACTGCGAGTGCAACTCATCATCATTTGAACTACTTTTGGTACAACATTTTCACAATAAATAAATTGTTGTGATTACGCTTGTTTGTCTGTCATTCTTTTATTTAAAACAGTACGGAGTTTTAATAAATGTTTATGGGTTACTAGGTTTAAAGGTAGGTGTAGGATTAGCAGCTCAAAATATCGTTTTAATGTCATATTTTTTATAAAATTATCATTTTCATTTACAAAAATGGACGTTTTGTGTCTTTGAAAGTTACATATGCTCTTACCAGGTGTAACTTACACATTAACTGGTATACTGGTAATTAACTGGTATATTCACTAGTACATTCAGAGTAAGTACATGGAAATAGGACTGTAAATTAAAGTGAACCCTTGTACATAAACATTACATAGGAATTACCAGCTCTTATCAGGTGTAACTTACACATTAACTAACTGGTATATTCACTAGTACGTTCATAATAAGTACATGGAAATAGGACTGTAAAATAAAGTGCATCCTTGTACATAAACATTACATAGGAATTACCAGCTCTTTAACCTTTGCAATAATAAGCTTGAACATTTTAACACAATTAGTAAGTACAGTAATGTGTCTTACAAGTTACCATAAATAAGTGCCTGTTATTACCCACACTTGTCTGTAAGTACAAAATATTTACCATGTACGTAGTATTAGTAAGTACAGTAATGTGTCTGTTAGTTACCATATACGGACACTATAAGTAAGCACCTGTTATTACCCAACACTTGTCTATAGGTACAAAGTAGTTACCATGTATGTACCACTGGAAAGTACAGCAGTGTTTCTTATTAGTTCCCATGTACATACATGTCAGGTAAGTACCTTGTGTTACCACTCTTTTACCTGTATGTACAACATAATTACTATATATGTACCAGGAAAATACACGTACTGTAAAATAAAGTGCTACCGGTAAAAGTTATGTAAATGTTAGAAAAAAAAAATCCTAAAATAATGTTTCAAGAACAGTCTTATAATGTTTTCATAGTTAAAATACATTCTCGTAACATTGAGAGGAAACATTCTTAGAACAACATTGTTGGAACGTTCTTATGATATTATTTGCACTTAACTGATGTTCTCATAATGTTGAGTGAAAACGTTCTCAAAACATTCTTGAAATATCTTTATCATGTTATTTGTACTTGACTGATGTTCTCATAATGTTGAGCGAAAATATTCTCATAACAACGTTCTTGAAATGTCTTTATCATGTTATTCACGAGTTCACATGTGCATATAGTTTAAAGGGTCATGAAACCCCCCTGTTTTAGCCTGGTTGTTCACACCTCTGAGCTGGAAAAACTCTGTTAAAATGGGCGTATAAAGCTCTGGAAAAGTGGGAGTGTAGAGGGGGAGAAGAGGGGAGAGAACAACCAATGAAGCACAGACATAGAACACACTCATTATACAGAATAATGAATATTAATATATGATCATGGAGAAAATGGCAACAAACTCCCAAGCACAAGGGATAAATGCTTAAGAATATTTAATAGGGCTAATAATAGGATTCTTTGATTACGTTTACGAGCACTGCAGTCTCAAAATCAGCCTTTTGTCTATTACAATAATCGTGTCGTCGCGTTCAGATAGGCTACACCAATGTATCAGTGTCCAGTTTGCACATATAATTCATTTGAAGAAGACTTGATGAAATATGTGTGCATAACTACACCGTGCTGGTTAATGTTTGGTGCAGGAGAATGTGTGAAATAAAAACTTTAAACACGGATACTTTATTCTGTATGAGCTATTAAACTCACCACGGAGCTCCGCGCTGAAACCGGTCATATGCGCGCTCCGCGTGTATATCATAACAGTCGTATTTTTCATGTGTTCGTATTCAAACTCCAGTTCTTACCGCATCGCGAGCGAAATACAAACACACGTGCTGTGCTGAGGGAAACAGCCTACGGCTCACGTGTTTGAACGCAGCTAGAGCAGGCAGAGGTGAATGAGCCGCACTTTTGTGACATTTGAATTATCCGCTGTAATGTAATCTCACGCAAACATATTTTCCAACCTGTGCTGGTAGATTACAGCAAAACAATCCACATGCACACAAACCTCTGCTCTGGTCGTGTCGCAGGAAAACACATTGTGTTGTAGCACTGAGGAAACGAACACCAACGATATGTCTCTGAATGACAAGAGACCGAGGCAAGAGAAGTGATGCTTTGCATAATTGCATAATACCGCAATTATAATCTTATGCATACTACAGTGCAGTGATTGGATTAACCCTCAGGGGTCTGAGGATTTTTGGGGCCCTGGAGAAGTTTTGACATGCCCTGACATTTGTGCTTTTTTCAGTTGTTCATAAACATATTAATGGAAAAAGTGTCGTTACACTGTATTCAGCACAAACTAGGCTACAATAATATGTGAGGATCATGTATGTACATGTTTGTATTTTTGAAGGAATAACGTTTATGTGTGGTTATTGAAAAAACAAAAAATTTAAGTCACTGAAATAAATCCAAAAAAATATATATTAAATCTGTGTTCACAAGAGTTCTGGGGACTGGAGGTTGTAGACTAGAGTTTTTGCTTCAGAATTATGTAAAAATTATGCTGCCTACTCCTTCATATAAAACAATATATTGGTTTAGTTTTTGTAAGACACTTTTTGTCAAGAAACACAGTATGCGTGGAGGTGTGAATCATCATGAATAATGGGTCATTTACACCTGAGAAGAAAAAAGAATCACATAATAATGACCTGAAATGACTGAATGAGGCCTTTCAGTCAGGTAGGCTGTGAAAAAAAACCCCTCTGTAATAATGTCTCAGCTCATCATAAACAGCAATACTGTGAAATATTATTACAATTTAAAATAATGGTATTCTATTATATTCTTTAAAATATAATGTATTTCTGTGATGCAAAGTGTCTGAACAATTATGTTACCTCTATGGCATTTCATATAGGCTTTTAGCTTAAAAGCATGCACATTTGGAGAAATATTGATGGATTCTTATATATTTATGTCAATTTTCTATACTGAGGAGTAATATTTATTCAGTATTTATTGTCATAACTATGAGTGTTGGATTCTGTGTTTTCAATTCATACTTGCAGCCGGAGGGCGCTCTGTACACCTTTAGGCCACAAATTCATATAAAGAAGAAATGGAATCAGGAAGTAAGGGCATGTGTTCTAGAGATCGCAAACCATGGCTTTAACATCCAAATAAACACTTTTCAAGACAATAAATACACGATTGAGACAATGCATACAAGTATTGCCTTAGAATTTGCGTCTGAATAGCGCTCGTTCCATGGGCGTGCCCGCATTAGCGGATAATGAGCTGAATCACGGTTTTCTGACATGGCTCTCTTTTCATACAGATTACATAAACACAGAATGTTTGTTTTCGATTTGACTTGCACGATTTAAAACTTGACATTTCAACGCGTCTTTAGACATAAGTGTAATTTTTTTTGTCATTAGTATTCATAAGTTAAAGTTCATTTTCTGAGAACTATCAGATTGGACTTCGTTCAGAGGGAGACGAGAGATCACGCATCATGTTAGTTTTCTTTATTTTACAAAAAGCACAACATTGTGTTTTTACTCTGAGTGTACACAAATAAAAGAAGACATTGTATAGTTTCAATTGATATATTACTTATGTCTCTATGACAAGAAATGACGGAGTATTTTAAGTCTGTTTTGCTGCAATGTGAAAAAAATCCTGCAAAACATGCTGGTGCGTTTTCAGACCTCAGGGAGTTAAGAAGCCTGGTCACTTGACAAGGAAAACCCGTCTTGCCTCTGGCAAAGCAGCTCACAGCGCCGGGTGGATGGGCCCTACTGCCCGACAAACAAGGAGCAGCCAAATTTGGAATGATCGATCAGGAGAGATCTTGCGGCATCTGGTGGGAGACCAATGCTCGGGGAGGCCAATGCTTGGGGAGGACAATGCTCGGGGAGGCCAATGCTCTGGGAGACCAATGCTCTGGGATGCAAATGCTCAGGGAAACCAATGCTCTAGGAGATGAATTTTCAAAGAGACCAATGTTCATGGAGGACAAAGCTCTGGGAGACCAATGCTCTGGGAGACCTATGCTCAGGTACCCCCTTTCCACCAGCACGAACCGGATGCTGGTTCAAAGCTAGTGCTAGTGCCAGTTCGGAGTTGGTTCAACTGACAAGCCTTCTAAGAAACAGTTCGCCTTTCCACGGGCTAGAGAGCCAGCACAGAGCAAGGTTTTAAGTCACTTACGTCTCATATTTCACAGCAAAGCTAGCGGACCATCTTCCGAGAGCTTGGATCTGCAGTTGGGAGATACCTTTTTGGGCTGCCGAGGTTGCTGCCCTGATGCGGAAGGAGTGACTGGAGAAATCTTGTGCTGGGATGCCGGAATGTTGGAGAATGGATATGAGGTGTTTTCGGAACCAAAAGCATTTCACCGGTTTGTTGGAGGAGTCTATGAATAAGGGCTTGAAAAGGGATTTAGCCTAGGAGCTTCTCAATTAAAGATATGCGAGAACAGATTGGTATGGTTGGATTGGTGATGAGAGGTTGAAAATATATATAAAATGGCCCTTTTTGGTTTGGTCTGTCTTGCTTTGCTTAATCAGATAAGAGATTGTTTCACTATCGAGTACTGCTAAGTCTGAGATGGTACGGTGGACTTTTGGGTTCGAATGGACTTTTTGGAGACGCGAACCAGCAGCCTTGGTAAAATTCTTCAAAGCCGACTGAAGGGGCTGCGTCTGTGAATAGTTGAATATCAACGGGGGAGGAAATGAGATTGTTATAGAAAAAAGATAAGCCGCTCCACTGTTTAAGGAATGTTATCCATAACCAGAGTTCCTCACGGCATGCCTGAGTTATGGAAATTAGGTCTTCTTGCACGTGGACTGAAGACGCGAGTGAAAGGAGATGTGACATGAAGGGGCGGCCTTGCGGAATGATACGCATAGCAAAGTTTAAGTGGCCGAGCAGGGATAGGAGCTCGCGTTTGGAACAATTTGAGCTGTCTAAGAGGGTAGATGATACAAGGATTCTCCTGTCAATTTTTTCCTTGGGCAGGGAAGCCTGGGATTTCACTGAATCTAAATTAAAACAGTGGAACTCGATGGATGAGGCAGGACCCATGGCAAAATGATTAGAAAAGCATCCAGCAGGTGAATTAGGAATTGCATAGTTGTTTGACAAAATCCAACAAACGGCTTCTGATAACGTCAAAAATCTTTGGGCTGCTTTTGCATCCGAAAGTTAGCCGTACGACGAAATAGTACTTCCCATGCTTGGGCACATGGAATCATGCGGAGCTGACAGGTCAATTATAAGGCGTTTTTTACCTAACAATTTTCTCATAGCTGAAGTAAGGGTCTGATTTGAGCTGAAAGCATGTAGCTTGTAGATATCAGCGGGGTTTTAACTGGACGGGGGAAATGGAAGAGTCAATTTGAGGGCATGATGTGGTGGAATGTGCCACTGACCTGCAGATTGCACATGAAATATTTTTGCATATTAAATATTACTGCTGTGTAGATCGAGGTCGAGTGCGCCCCAGTAGGGGCATTGGTTCCGTTGGGCTACTCGTATAGCACATTTTGCGGAAAAAAAACGTTTGTGGTATGTATAGAAGTGCCCTCCACCATAGGAAAACGCGAGCTCAGCTATAAGTGCAGAATATTCGTTCAGTTCACATTGCCAGATCACATCTGTAAAACGGCTAAAAGCAATTGAAAACTCAGGAAACAAAAGTATGCAGGAGAATGAGGGCTTGAATTTTTGAAAGTGATCGAAAAATCCCCACAATCTATTTGACTATTTGAATCGGAAGAACCTGGAAGCAGAGAAAGTAGGGATGAGAGATCCACGTCTGCACCTGCCAGGATCTGCTCTATGAGTCACTGGGGGTGGTTCTGAGGTGATGGCATTTGATGGGACAGGCATAGGTGTTGCTAAAAAGAGAATATTGAGGTTTAGTTTGGAGGAGTGAGCTGAAAAAGTTAAAAGCCGGGGCTGTGATTGTCGGCGGAGGCAGCCTTCAATAGTAACCATTATTAATAAACACTTTTCTAAATTTATTTGGAACCACAAAATGCCACGTATCAGTTTTAACAAATTAACAAAACCAAAAGATAAGGGAGGTGTTGCTTTACCAAACTTTCAGTTTTATTATTGGTCAGCACATGTGAAGCACATGGTCAGTTGGTTTAATGAAAGGACTGACTCTATGTGACCTAACATGGAAGCAACGTCTTGTGCTCCCCTCCCAATAAAACTTCTGCCTTTCATTATAAATATTAAAAAACTCAAATACATTTAAAAAAACTTTATTATTTCAAACACTCTTCTGGCATGGAGAGATGTCAGAACATATCTTAAAATCCCACCCAATCTTACCTTGCTATCTCCTATTGCTTTTAACCCTGATTTTCCCACTTCTTTGCATAATATAGGTCTTTCAGTCTGGTTCAAATTGGGAATCTCAAAAATATCTTGCTTTTTTTCAGGTAAAACATTAAAATCTTTCCAACAATTATCTTATCAATATAACATACCACAATCTCATTTTTTCAAATATCTTCAGTTGCGTCACTTTATAAAACGTTATCTGATAATGGCAAATTGAGATTTGAACTTACTCGCGTTGAACAGATTGTGACAAATCATTTTTCTAAAGGGTTAATATCTGTAATATATGACGCTTTGTCTGACACATGTACTTCCTCCTTAGATAATCTGAAGAGTGTTTGGGAAAATGATTTAGGTCACAGAATCGATAACACAGATTGGTCTGCTGTATGTAATAATTTGTACTTATAATGTACTTCATTGGGGGTTCATGAACTTAACTATAAGTTTATTAACAGAATCTATCTCACACCATTGCGTCTAAAAAAGATTTATAGAAACTCCTCTGGTCTCTGTTTTAATTGCAAAAAGCGCAAGGGAACATTTCTTCACTGCTTTTGGTATTGTGATAAAATCATCCCTTTTTGGACCAAAATACAAATTTTTTTTCAAGAGCTCCATAAGTTGCAATATCGATTATTTTTGGAATTGTATCTGTTATCTATTGGAGTGGAGACAACGTTTGACTCGCATACTAAACACCTGTTTTTAATTTTGGTTTATTTAGCAAAGAAATGTATATTGCTATTGTGGTCATCCCCTCAGGTACCTTCTTTCAAAATGTGGATGTCTCAAATATCTACACTACTTCCACTCGAGAAACTTACTTATGATACACATCAAAAGTCTAAGGACTTTTGGCGGATATGGACACCTCTTTGGTATTATGTTAATAATCTTCCCTGATTCCTTATTCTACTGTGTACATTTACTTTCCTGCCTGACATTATTGTACTTCTTTTTTTCTCTTTTTTATGTATCTCTTTTTAAAAAAAAAAAAAAAATTCTTTCTCCCATTGTGGGTTTGAGGCTGTATTTGTATGTTCCTGGACATTGGAGTAACCGACGAAAAAAAAAAAAAAAAAAAAGCACATATGTGGATCACATGTGAAACGTGTTTTGCACATGGAAAACGTGTGGTTTTGGAACATTTCCCATGTGAAAAACATGTGAAGCCCCATGTGATCACATGTGACCCCATGTGATCAACCCTATGTGACCACATGTGAAACCCCATGTGATCAACCCCATGAAATCACATGTGAAACATATATTCCAATGTGAGACCCATGGAGTAACATTTGAAACCCATTGACAATCCTTTCTAATTAGGGCTGTGAATCTTTCTGTATACGGTGAATCAATTCGATTCACAATTCATAGGTGTTCGATTTGATTCAAGGATGATTGTTGCTAATTCAGAACAATTAAATTCAAGACGATTCACATTAAAATTCAATGCGATTTGATTAATTAGATTCTGCATGTTTGTATGCATTCATTAGGATTATTGAAATGCTTCTTCCAATGTGTCTTAATCAGTATGCAAATTACACAGCGGCCTTCAGGAGGTCAGAGAGTAAGGACAAAAAAAAAAAACATTATTTTAATAGCCGAAATTTACATACGCCAAAATTTTAAAAGGCTTAAAAACATATACCAAAACTAAAAATACTACTACTAATAAACTGTTGTTTCTGCATTAAATGCATAAATTAATTAGTGAAAAAAGTACTAATCTACATCAACTGAAGGTTTACATGGCAAATCCTGGTCAGGAAGTGCTTGATGATTAAACATACTAATGGACAAAAATGAAAACTATTAAAGTGTAATGAAGTCGGCGCCGATGGCCTCGTGGGCAGCGCGCCAACATGTAGTGCCAATGCGTTTTGGGTGACCCGAGTTCGAGTCCCGGCTCATGGTCCTTAACCGATCCCGTCCCCCTCTCTCTCACCCACTTAGCTTCCTGTCTAATCACTGTCCTATCATAATAAAGGCAAAAATAAACCAAAAAAAAAAAATAATAATAACAAAGTGAAAATTAAAATATTAAAAAGTGAAGTGATGAAGTGAAGAGAGAGCCACAGAAGAGACTATGAGCAGAAATTACAGATTTAATCTATTTTAATGAATTAAATTTAAAATGTATTAAAATTTAATAAAGAGTTTTAATTTAAGAAATAATTGTTAATGTATAATTTTTAGATTTTTTTTTTATCTGATTAATCAAAAAATAAATAATAATAATAATAATTATAACACCAAAAAAGGAGGACACTTTGTAAAATTGTCAGGGACTGTGCTGGTTGAACTCACGCAAACACAAAGATGATGAATATAGTGCAGTCTTTAATAAATCCACAGGAAGAGAGGTACGGAACACACATCCAAACAAAGACGAGACCCCACAACAATTAACAGAAACCAATACACAGATAATTAACTCATATGACAAACAGCTGTGATGATTGGGATAGGTGTCCATGGTGACAGATAGTGTCGGGAAACTAGTCAAAGGAAACTTGTGACTGGAGGTACTCAAACTAAAAGTCCATGAAAACTAAAACGAACATAACATAACTGTGACATAACGCCCCTCCAAGTAGGCGTGACCTCGCACCGTAACAAAAAACAGAAAAAACACAAGAGGGAGGGAGGGTTGAGGTTTTGGAGGAGGACGAGGATGTGGCGAAGGGCTGGAGAGAAGGGGAGGCGGCAGGATGGCAGAAGATGCAGGTGGTGGTTCTGGAGGTGTCGAAGGCCGGGGATGAGCCTGGAGCAGGAGGAGCCAGGTGGCGGTCCAGAGACCAGCCCGGACGAGGCCCCAGGGCAGAGTTGAAGATGGGAGGAGCCTGGGTGGTGTTGACATGATGGATGACGACACCCTGAGGATGACCAACGGAGATGCAGCTGAGGATGGAGACCCAGAAGAAGTTGATGAGCCCACACGTAGCCGATGGTTCAGAAGACCGAGGAGGAGCCATGGTGACAAGGGTCAGCCAGATGGATGTAGCCAGCTCACGCACCTGGTCAGAACCTTGTGATGGAGTGGGCTCTGGGCGATGTTACCATCCGACCTTGTCCTCGGTCCTGGCTTCTCCATCGTGGTGGGCATACCTCCTTGGTCTGCGGTGGGCTCATGCAACATCTCTGTCGGTTCACTCGCCAGTGGTGGTAGACTGGTCTCTGGCGGCGCTGGAGTCAGAGAGGGGCTGTTGTGTTCATCTCGGTGGAGCAGACGGTGAACGATGACATGTTGTTCACCAGCACCAACTCCTCACGAGGACCACTGCCTGGGAGGCGTGCCCAGGACCACTCGCTTAGGCCGGAGATGTAAAACGAGCAGAGCGAGCTGTCGGGATGGTGTGTTAGGCACACCAACTCCAAAAAATCCCTGGTGTGAGATTCCAGGGAGTGGTCCCTCTGCTCCAAGCATAGCAGGGCAACGGCAGGAAAGTCCATAGAGACGGTGGGGGAAAAAACAAAAAGGACACAAAACTGTTGAGGTAACGTATCTAATCTAGATCGGGTCTTCTGTCAGGGACTGTGCTGGTAGAACTCACGCAAACATGAAGATGATGAATACAAGGCAGTCTTTAATAAATCCACAGGAAGAGAGGAACGGAACACACATCCAAACAAAGACAAGACCCGACAACAATGAACATAAACCAGGGAACTTAAATACACAGACAATTAACTCATATGACAAACAGCTGTGATGACTGGGATAGGTGTCCATGGTGACAGATAGTTTCGGGAATCTAGACAAAGGAAACACGTGACTGGAGGTAATCAAACTAAAAGTCCATGAAAACTAAAACGAACATAACATAACTATGACAACAATACAGTGAAGTATGCTTCTGGCAAAAAATAAATACATTTAATTAATTAAAAAAAAAAAAAAGGAAAATAATCCTAAACTTATAAGCAGTGACAGAAAATTTTACAGAACCAATACACTTGAAGGCAATAATAATAGTAGTTATTATTATTATTATTATTATTATTATTATTATAAAACAACAATTATGATGATTGAAACAACTTTTTCAAAATCATTTATATCTGCCGTTATGTCACAGACATGTCAGGTTCCACCTCACTTCCTTACCCACGCACTCAATCACCAGCTTACTAATCGATCCATTCCAGGAGCTCGTGGATGCTTTGCGCCGAGCACTCACCCCACAACCACTGTCACCGTCACCCTCCGCCGCTGCTGCTTCCGCATCCACCGTCTCCACTCCTTCTCCTGTGTTTACCGCCAGTCCCATGACCAAACCGGCGCCCTACTCAGGATCGGCGGAGGATTGCAGCGAATTCCTCCTTCAATGTGAGTTGGTCCTGGAGATGCAACCACACCTCTACCTCACCGACACGGCTAAAATCGCGTTCATAATCTCCCAACTGCAAGGTAAGGCCCTTCAATGGGCGGATTCACTCTGGACTCAAAAAGGCTCAGTTGTAAAGTCTTACTCTGCATTCGTCTCTCACTTCCGTGAGGTCTTCGGAAAACCTTTGGCTGATTCTTCAACTGGTGAGAAACTGTACAATCTGAAACAGAGAAATAAAACCGTTAACGATTATGCCTTGCAGTTCAGAACGCTAGCCGCCACCAGCGGATGGAATGAACAAGCCCTCATCACCACCTTTCGTCAAGGATTGGAGCCTAATGTGCGGTTGCATTTCGCTGCATACGAGGACTCCATAGGACTCGAACGCTTTATCCAACTCGCCATGCGCGTGGGTTCTCGTATGCAGTCGTGTCTCCTTGAGCACCAGGGCCAGCCACTTTCCAAGACCCTCCTCCGTCGGTCCGAACCTGTCAGCTCTCCAGAACCAGCAAGTGAACCCATGCAAGTGGATAATTCCCGTCTGACATCTGCTGAAAGACAGAGAAGGCTGACCCTGAATCTGTGCTTATACTATGGATCTCCGGGGCATGTAATCTCCACATGCCCAACTCGTCCTCCTCAGCCTGTGGTGAGTGCTATCATTCCCTCCATTCAAAAGATGAAACCACTCACTACTATAGTAAACCTTACTGCTGCTAATGCCTCTGTTCCAGTGGTGGCGCTCCTCGATTCAGGGTCAGCAGGAAATTTCTTCTCCGGCGCCCTCTGTCGACACCTCAAGCTCAAGACCTCACCTTCTCCGATTAACTACCAGGTCCACTCCATCACAGGCAAACCCCTAAGCCGTAAGATGATCCGTCAATGTGTGGGACCTCTTCAACTACAAGTGGGTATACTTCACACGGAGAACATCCATCTGCTGGTTCTGGAGGAGTCCACCGCTGACGTGGTTCTAGGGCACCCATGGCTAGAACAACACAGCCCCACCATCTCTTGGCACACGGGCGAAGTCCTGAAGTGGGGCGACCACTGCTTCTCCAACTGCTTCCCAGTACTTCCTGTTCCAAGATCTCCTCTCTCCAAGAACATCTCCATCAATGCCACGTCCATCGAAAGTCCTGTTGAAAAGCGCTCTGTGGATATTCCACCCGACTACGCCCCCTTCAGTGATGTCTTCAGCCCGCAACGCGCCTCCAAGCTACCTCCACACCGGCCATGGGACTGTGCCATCGATCTGTTACCGGGTGAGCCAGTGCCTAGGGGATGCATCTACCCCCTGTCAGTACCGGAGGAGAAGGCCATGGAGGAATACATCAAAGAGGCCCTTAACCAAAGATACATTCGCCCATCTACTTCCCCTGCTGCTTCAAGCTTTTTCTTCGTGGCAAAGAAGGACGGAGGCTTGCGGCCCTGCATTGACTATCGCTCACTGAACAAAATAACTGTCAAGTTCTGGTATCCACTTCCCCTCGTCCCAGCGGCCCTGGAACATCTCCGCGGTGCCACTGTGTTCACCAAGCTGGACCTCCGCAGCGCGTACAACCTCATTCGGATACGCGAGGGGGACGAGTGGAAGACTGCCTTCGTCACGCCCACCAGCCATTATGAATATCTGGTAATGCCGTATGGCCTGGTCAACGCCCCCTCCGTATTCCAGGATTTCATCCACGAGGTGCTCCGGGAGTTTCTCCATAAGTTCGTGCTGGTGTATATAGACGACATCCTCATCTACTCCCGGAGCTTGGCAGAACATCGCCACCATGTTGCGGAGGTCCTCCAACCCTCAAGAAAGCCTTCACCACCGCTCCCCTCCTCGTCCACCCAAACCTGGATCTGCCATTCGTCGTGGAGGTGGACGCCTCCACCACCGGAGTGGGAGCGGTCTTGTCGCAGCAGCAGGGGACACCAAGTAGACTCCATCCATGTGCCTTCTTCTCCCGCAAGCTCAACCCGGCGGAGGTCAACTATGACATCGGTGACCGTGAACTCCTGGCAGTCAAGCTTGCCCTGGAAGAGTGGAGGCATTGGTTGGAGGGGGCTAACCATCCCTTCCAAGTTCTCACTGATTATAAAAACCTTGAGTATCTGAAAGCTGCTAAGAGACTCAACCCTCGCCAAGCTCGATGGGCCATGTTCTTTTCACGGTTCAATTTCTCCATATCCTATCGTCCAGGTTCCAAGAATATTAAGGCTGATGCTCTATCTCGTCTCCATGCTCCAGAGGAAAGGAATGAAACTCCCGAAACTATTCTGCCTGAGTCTATCTTCATGAGCCCCATCCAGTGGTCGGAAGAGACCTTACCCTCCTCCAATGCCTCCTCACGCACTCTGCCGGGTTGCCCCCAGGGCTTGCAGTACATCACATGGACACGATGCACTCCACTCCTGCACTCCGTTCACTCTTCACTTGGCACTGGCCACCCGGGGGTCAGTGAGACCCTCTCGCTGCTTAAACAGCGCTTCTGGTGGCCCAACATGGCCAACGACATCAGGAGGTACGTGCAGGGCTGCAGGGAGTGCCATCTCCAAGAGCCCCCGCCATCTTCCCACCGGCAAGCTCAATCCTCTGCCCGTTCCTGAGAGACCCTGGTCACACCTGGGGGTGGACTTCGTCACTGATCTTCCCGAGTCTGATGGTCACACGTGCATCCTGGTAGTCGTAGACCGCTTCTCCAAAGCCTGCCGTTTGATTCCCCTGGGAGGTCTACCTACCGCCATGACTACTGCAGAACTAATGTTCAACAATGTCTTTCGTCATTATGGAATCCCCGAAGACATAGTCTCTGACAGAGGGCCCCAATTTATCTCCCGTGTCTGGAAGGCGTTCTTCTCCCTCCTGGATGTGACCGTCAGCCTGTCGTCCGGTTACCATCCTCAGTCGAACGGGCAGACGGAACGGAAGATCCAGGAGATCATCCGCTTCCTGCGTACCTTCTGACACGGCCACCAGGACTCCTGGAACCAGTACCTGGGTTGGGCCGAGTACGCACAAAACTCCCTCCGACAAGCCACAACTGGACTGACTCCTTTCCAGTGCGTACTCGGCTACCAACCCCCACTGTTCCCCTGGGACGGGGAACCCTCCAACGTTCCGGCAGTCGACTACTGGTTCCGGGAGAGCGAGAGGGTATGGGACTCAGCTCACCACCAACTGCAGAGGGCCCTGCGCAGACGCAGAATGACAGCCGACCTTCGGCACTCCAACGCTCCTACCTACCAACCGGGGCAGAAGGTCTGGCTGTCCACCAGAGACATCAGAATGCGTCTGCCCTGCAAGAATCTGAGTCCCCGCTTCATTGGCCCGTTCACCATCCTTCGACAGATCAACCCCGTCACATATCATCTTCAACTCCCTGCACAATACAAGAGAATTCATCCTACCTTTCATGTTTCACTATTAAAGACTCACCACCCTTCTGTTCTTCCCTCCACAGAACCTGACATGGCAGCCGTCGAGCCCCCCCTTCCACTCATCCTGGACGATGGTACTGCCTACGTTGTTTGTGAAATTCTGGACTCCCGGCGCCGTGGTGGTCTTCACTTACCTGTTGCTCTGCTGATTGTCTCAATAAACCACCATTACTGCTTTTATCTCTGCCTCCGGTGCCTCTGCCTCTGTAACTCTGTTGTAACACGTTACAGAAGTGGTCTTTCATTTTTGATAGTGTAAATTGTGTACATCGTGCCAATGTTATGTTTACTGAAAGCTAATGTTCTTCCTTATTAAAAGTAAACACAACCATAAAGTACATAAAACTGCACAAATGAAAAAGTAATGTTTACATTGAGCACACATCCTTTTCATACTGACATTACAAAAATACCCAACAATATTTTAATAATTTTTCCTTGTATGCCAGGAAAAGTGTTGTGATATAGAAGCATAAATAATGATATTATTATTTTAATATTGAAATGTTAGCATAACAATTATTACACTGATCAGTAAATGGTATTCAACTCAAATCCTGTTCAAGAAATTCACACTAACAAAGTGTTTTGTTTAGAGATTGTCAGTTAATTTGAATTGTAAGGTCATAATATACTGACAAGAATGAATGTTTTGAGTTTAGCTTTTCAATCCAATCCCACACAGAGCATGCTGGAATATCCACTGTCCAGTTTAGATGTCAATAAAAATGATTCATGTTATCCCAACTCAAAAGCATGATACATTAACTTTCATTTACAATTTTAAGTGAATAGTGTGCAATAAAATCAAATGTTGCAACTCATTTCAAATAAGTAAACTGAAGAAGCAGCAAAAGTTTTAAGTGTCTTGCTCTGACAAATATTTTATAAAATTGTACTTGACTGCAATATTGTCTTTTTTCAGTACTAGACTATTTCACTCAAAAGATTGAAATCGATAAAAAGTGCAGGTCAGCGCTATTTTTTTAATATAAGTAAAACTGCAAATTATGAATTAACACTCTGAGGTCTAAAAACGCGCCGGCGCGTTTTGCAGGTTTTTTTTCACATTGCAGCAAAACAGACTTAAAATACTCTGTCATTTTTTGTCATAGAGACATAAGTAATACATCAATTGAAACTATAGAATATCTCCTTGTATTTGTATACACTCAGAGTAAAAACAAAATGTTGTGCTTTTTGTAAAATAAAGAAAACTAACATGATGCGTGATCTCTCATCTCCCTCTGAACGAAGTCCAATCTGATAGTTCTCAGAAAATGAAGTGTAACTTAGTGAATACTAATCACAAAAAATTCATACTTATGTCTAACAAAACGTTGAAATGTCAGGTTTTAAATCGTGCAAGTCAAATCGAAAACAAACATTCTGTGTTTATGTAATCTGTATGAAAAGAGAGCCATGTCAGAAGTCCGTGATTCAGCTCATTACCCACTAATGCGGCCACACCCACGGAGCCAGCGCTATTCACAGGCAAATTCAGAGACAACACATGCATTCATCATCTCAATCGTGTATTTATTGCCTTGAAAATTGTTTATCTGGATGAAAAAGCCATGGTTAGCGATCTCTGGAAGACATTCAGTAAATTCCTGTTTGTTTTCTTCTATTGATAAGTTTTAAGTGAGTTTTTGTTTCTTTAGCGCCCTCCGGCTGTAGTATGAATTGGTAAACACCATTCATGGAATATCGTCTTCTTCTTAGGTGAATTTGTGGACTAAAATGCACAGAGCGCCCTCCGGCTGCAGTATGAATTGCAAACACCAGCGCTCATAGAGATAACAATGAATATTAAATAAAAAATAACTCCTCTGTATAGAAAATTGACATAAACATATGAGAATCCTATATTTCTCCAAATGTGCATGCTTTTAAACTAAAAGCCTATATTCAGACTCTTTGCATCACAGAAATACATTATATTTTAAAGTATAATATAAAACCATTATTTTATATTGTAATAAAATTTTTCTGTATGTTTCATATACCATGATGAGCTTGAGACATCACAGAAGTTTTTTTTCACAGCCTACCTGACTGAAATGCCTCATTAATATGCAAGTCTTTTCAGGTCATTACTATTCAATTCTTTTGTCTTCACAGGTGAGAATGAGCCATTATTCATGGAGATTCACGCCTCCTCGCATACCGTGTTTCTTGGCAAAAAGTGTCTTACAAAAGCTAAATCAGTATATTGTTATAAATGAAAGAGTAGTCAGCATAATTTTTACATAATTTTGAAGCAAAAACTCTAGTCTACAACCTTCAATACCCAAAAGTCTTGTGAACACAGATTTAATATACTTTTATTGGCCTTATATCAGTGACTTAAGTTTTTTGTTTTTTCAGTAACCACGCATAAACGTTATTCCTTCAAAAACACAAACATGTACACACATGTTCCTCACATATTATGGTAGCCTAGTTTGTGCTGAATACAGTGTAATGACACTTGTGTCATTAATATGTTTATGAACAACTGAAAAAAGCACAAATGTCAGGGCATGTCAAAACTTCTCCAGGCCCCAAATCAGCCTCAGACTCCAGAGGGTTAAAATCATTATTTTATTAAATAAAATTATTGAATCTAGAAAATTTGACAAAAGCTCTAGATCTCAAATTCTGTAATTCTGAGAACAAAACATCCATGCCATACCTGCAAAACAATGCAAACAAAACTAAATACAATTTAAATTTACCCACTGATCACTGTTTACATCCTGATCACAAGAGCACACATTAAATATTTGAACACATGATGAGAAGTTTCTGCACAAGCAAGTTCTGTTTACAAGGAACAAGAAATTAATAAACTGATGAAATGTCTAAATTGAATTCACTTAACCTGTTAACCTGCACCCCCATTTGGGGGTTCACAGCTGAAAATGACCTACATGAATTAAAATAATTATAACTCCTGACAACAGTGTGCTACATGCACAATTAAGGTATCTTTGGAAAGAAGACACTTGGCATTCTACTAACAAATAATCAGAGTTGATAATGCTCTAACAAATAAAAATTTATAAATGTTGAAATCCGGCAAAAATAATATTTGCTAAAAAATGTTTTTTTTTTGTTTCATATACAAATATATGAAAATAGGCCTGGAGGAATCTAGATAGGTAAAGAATTGAAAGCCACAAGTCTCATCAGTTTATATTTCAAATTTGAGGAAGATATCATGAAAAATGGGCTTCCTGCTAACTTTTTTCCAAGACTATGTCTGTTGCCTTTCTCCCTCCCCCTGCCTGAGGCACATCCCCAGAAATGACATCCCCAAACTAAAACAACTGCAGTTGCTAAACAATTTGCACTACATGCACAATTTAGACATCTTTAAAAAGAAGACAATTTAGAGTTTATTACCCAAATGTTAAATTTGAAAATAACTTACACAAACAAATAGTTATAGAAGTTGGAGTGTCTTGAAAAAAATTTGTACTACATTGAACATTTTACTATTTCATGTAAAAACATATTAAAATAAGCCTGGAGCAATCCAATTAGGTAAAGGATTGAAAGCCACAAGTCTTGACAGTTTTTATTTCAAATTTGAGGAAGATATCATGAAAAATGGGGTTTCTGCAAGCTTTTTTCTAAGCATATGTCCGGGTGCCAAGAAACCTATTGGATACTTCAAAAAGCAACCTGGTAATCAAATGTTATGAAGTACTGGAAGCTATTTTAGTCATCATAATATACTGCTCCATGCTTTTTCAATTATAAAATAATATGCAGAATCATACGACTTTATCTAAGCGATTTATTAGTGCAACAGAATGATTACAAATATAATAAAATAAAATATTAAATAACTAAACTTCTTTGCAACAGTAAATAAAACAATAAGCAATATAAGTACTATATAAAAATACACACACACAAAAACAAAGGCAACAGTGCTGTTGTCTACTGCAAACAATAAGTCCTGTTTAGTCAGTGCTGGTCATGCCAAACAGCAAAGCAGTCACGCTTTGGCTGAAAGCACAATGCTGCCGAACAAGTCTTACAAAAAACAGGTGTTCTCTGGGAACAAACCCTGCAACGGCGCCTTCCTTTTGTACTGTCTGAAGCAAAGTTCCCTGGCAAGTGGCGATTCTCATCTTCAAAGGATGGAGAAGATGGAACATCAGCACGCACCAACACAGTAAGTTCCTCAACAAGGTGTTCTCTGAATTGTTTCTGTGTCAGTGGCTTCTGATTCTTCATGCAGGCCATTTGACGATGGAGTATGAAAGCATTTACAATGGCTATGTCCACAAAGTGGTAAAAGAAGGTACGATACCACTTTCTTGTTTTGTGCGAGACTGGGTAGTAGCCAATGAGTGCATCCGAGACATCTACTCCACCCATGCTCCTGAATAGAAAAAGAATAGGTCATATTTTAGAATAAAATTTTCAGAAATATACTTGATATTCAATATAGATGAAATATAAACGAGCAAAATTGACATTACCGGTTCCAATCTACTAACCTGTTATATTCTGCAACACAGTCTGGAACAGGTACATCCAAGGTTTGCCATTGTCCATTTCCACCTTTTACTTTCCTCTGAACAACATTCCTTCCGGTGCCTGTGTGAATAGTGGAGCACATCTGGACCTCCCTTGTGTCCTTCCATTCCACAAACAGCAAGTCCCCTTCTCTCAGCCAACGATGTGTGCCACGAGGAGCTTTTTTGGGAAGCTTGTTTATGGTGGTTTTAGGGTAGCCTATCCTGTTGGACCGAATAGTCCCGCAAGCCCAGATGTTTTTTTTTCAGGAGATCTCTAAAAAGTGCTGGACTAGTGTAGAAGTTGTCAACAAACAGTTTGTAGCCTGTTCCCAACATCTTCTAATCAACAAGTGCCATGACGGACTCATAACTCAGTCCTTTGTTCTGTGGGATGGGTGCTGCAGGTGATTTACCCTCATAGATAAAAAAAGTCCCATGTGTACGCACAAAGTGAATCAGCAAGCACGAACAGTTTATACCCCCACTTTGTTGGCTTTGCCTTCATATACTGCTTTAGTCCATTCCTAGCTTTTGTTGCTACCATCCTCTCGTCAATGGCAATGTTCTGGAAAGGATGGAAAAAGTTCTTACATGCATCTCTCAGTTCCTGATACATCGGCTTTATCTTACAGAGACGGTCATAGGCAGCTGTTCCTCTTTTGTTGTTGTTTTCCGCATCCACCTTGGGATCACTGAGATGCAATGCAGAGGAGATGAAAAAAAACTTCCTTGCAGACATAACTTGGGCAGGAAAGGGTATGTGGAAAATATTGGATTTCCTCCAGTAATCAGTCAGTGAAGGTACTTTCACCAGACCCATGAATATTACAAGTGACAGATAAGCATACAAGTCATTCAAAGAAATATCTTGCCACTGTTTTTGGTCTTTTTGTTGAAGCGCTCCATAGGCATTTGTGTTTTTCACAATTGTCTGCAGCATTGAAGTGGATAAGAAGAGCTGGAACAACTGCAACACAGTGTATGAAGCTGTGAGGATCAGCTGTGGGCCTGGTGTTCTAAAAGGTCTGAAGACTGCAGGCGGGGGTGTAATGTCCTCGTCAGTTGGACAGTTCCACTTTTCTTTAGTAGTGCTTGTGAACACATTGGGTAAGGACTGTGTTTTTCTACCAGTCTTTTTGCCTCTTCCTTTTGCTGGTTGATTCAGGTCTAAAACAGTAAGTGCAGGTCTTGAAACATCTAAGAGCTTGCATCTCTTTTCTGCTGGTTGGCTGGTGCTTGGATGCCACTCTTCATCTGATGATTCAACTTGATGACTGTTGAATTGCAAGGAAAGGAAAGATAATTAGCTCTGTGCGTCAAGTAAATTACTTTTGTAAAGTTTTGGTATGGCTAGCCTTTCAATCACCATTCACACTGTTATAAAGACAGCATTCACTCTAATTGCCAGCCATTCCATCAGCAATCAAACTGATGGCTGGTTATTTAGCCAGCATTCATAGTAATGGCCGTATATACAAATCAACAATCAATGTGATGGCCGGTGATACAGACAGGAATTACTACCGTAGCACACACACAAATAAATATAAATACATTATATATATATATATATATATATATATATATATATATTACACACACAATATTAGTACAGTTTATATTATTACAGTTGGTTTTACAGTTTACACTAACACATATATATATATATATATATATATATATATATATATATATATATATATATATATGTGTGTGTGTGTGTGTGTGTGTTACATGTGTAAATATAGCAACTCACCGATATAAAATAGGATCATCTTTTCCTTCCACAAGCATATCAGACTCGTCGCTGTCACTCTCCTCCTCAATATTTTCCTCATCGCTGCTTCGATTTATCTCCAACAAAACATCTTCAGCAGAGAAAAACTTCTTCTTACGATCCATTTGCAGATTCCTTCCACTGAGACGCGAAAACACTGTTGCAAAGAGACCGTCTTTTTTCTTCTTCCTTTAGGCTGTTATAGCTGTCAAATGACAAGTGATGAGTCACAGCCTACGTCGCAGCTAGCGGATCAGAGAACGTCCGATTCAAATAAATAAAGCATCTCGTCCATGTAAGGAATTTGAACTTCCCGGGTATCATTGGAATCGTGTATTCATTGGCTACATTTTCTTATCAGTCATTTCGTCTCGATATTTTATTGGCTTTTATTGTAAAGACAAAACAAAAGGAAGGGCACATCATGACGTCAAATAAACTGACTGCTATGTTTGGATATTTTGAGGTAGATATCGGCTATCTTTATATTTTTTTGTGGGTGTGTGGTCTTATTTTGTTCATTAGACTCTAAGCTACAAAACCTGTATAACTTTCTGCTACTGGGAGGCTTTTTTGGTGCATTATTTTATTGCATAACAGTCAAGTATGATACTTCACCCCGACGAAATGCGATGTAAACAAAGGAATAACTTTTTGATATTTCAACGTTATTGTTTCTTTGGACAAAAATGCTTTATTGAATGTTATTCAGTGGACCCTCACCTTTCCATTAAATCTGGAACTTTTAACAGTGGATGCGTGTGTGGCTCGTTATTATGACACTACTGGTATGTACTCCGTTTTTGATTATGTGTGTTCTGATGTGTATTACTTGCATAAATGCAAAAAATGCGTTCGTTATAAACATTTTATTGAACAAAAGAGGTCTGTCATCGATGCTTGAGGTTTTGACCTTCAGAATGATATATAGTTTGTCAAGATTATTGATCAACTTTTACTTTAAATCTATTCATAAACATTCAACTCGTGCCAAAAAAAGCGCTCTGGTGTGCCACCGTGCATCAGGTTAATATAAAAACATCTGTGAAATGTGCAAATGCAATAATTCAATTAATCTTTTATTTTAATATGAGAAGACATAACTGCCACTGAATCAATTTACTCAACCACAATATGAGTGAATGCATTCTGCACCAATACTTAATCAAGTCTTCCTCTGTTGAAACAGGATTTGTAAATAGATATGAATTTATAAGTAAATATGATTTGAATGCATGAACAGTTATCAATGGAACACTTTACAGAGCATGGCAGATATTTTTCCCACCATAAAAACTAATCATTAATCAACATACAGATGAGTGAGAGTGTTGTCTCATTAAATTGAAATGAAAAAATAAACTCAAATAAAAGAAAATATCTCTCATATTTCCAGAAGAGAACAGCACAGAAGAGAACAGACTGTTTCAAAGCACCTTCACAGAGATGAACAGGAAAAATAGCAGAATCAATTATGGCAACTCAACTATGGAGAAAGTTCAGATACTGCTGTAAAGCTAAAAGACAGTAGTGTCATTATTTAGCTCAAGTCAGTTCAGTGTTGGTTCAGTTAATAACATTGTGAAGTTCATAAAATTTTGAAGCAAGTTCAGTTCAGCTATAAGAAGTTCTACAAAAGGCAGCAATGTCATTATTCAACATTAGTCAGGTCAGTGTTGGTTCAGTTTCAATAACAATGTCAATGACGCAAGATGTGATTCAGTTGTAGAGCAGTTCTACAGTAGACAATAGCTCAGCTTAATTCAATTCAATTGTTTGTTCTCATCTGATGGTGTCAGTTTGAGTAGCAATTTCCCTGTCTGACAGACGAAATCACAGCGTTTGTTGGTGACTCGAAAACATGACAATTGCGATGCTAAGATCGAGACTCCAATACCTTGAAAAAGGTGGAGTCCCCTTCCGCTATTCACTGGTCTGGTCCCTCTGTACAGCAGAGGACCACTTCAGTTAATACACAGTTATAGCGGCAGTTCTCCAACAGGGCCAGTCCCCACGGGCCTCCCACTCCTCACATACATTGCGGGTTGTGATGCTCCCCGATGAGTCTGCGGGTCCTTTTATGAGGGAACCAGTGTCTCTTTTGTAGCCCCTGCGGAGGAGCAGATGTTGATCGCTGCATCGGAGGGTGACCTTGAGTCTTCTGGGGATTAAGACTAAGAGTGGTGCAGGTTGAGTCCAACCCAGAGTTGAGTGGAACCATCCACCCTGTCCTGAATGCTCGTGACTGGACGATTGGTTTCTCTGTGCGGGGTGTGTTGCACAACATCCTCCTGCCCTTTTACTGCCTGAAGCTGCTTACTTGCTTCCTCCGCTCTCACTACTCTCAATGGTGGTATGTCTAGATTCCTCAGGTAGAGTGTGCAATTGCAGTGCATTACTGCTCGCAAAGTGCCACCACTGGCAATTTTGATCACGGCTTGTCTTGAAAATGTTGTAGGAGAAGTCACTGCAGGACTGTGTGCCAAATCTTCTGACACTGCCAGAATTTCATTGGAGGTAAAATTTGATGGCAACGGTCATAAATCAGCTGTCTGTGAGCATGTCAAACTAGCGATCAAAGACTACAGATTTTAGCCTAGGATTATAGGACTCTTTGAGGATTCTCAAATCTCAAATTCTCAAATCATGGCCAAAATCGCATAGTGTGCACCCGCCTTTACAGTGCTGATGGACAGGCTGCCTCCACCCTGCATGCTATGGCCCTCCTGCAAGTCCATCAGGCTCACCATGCAGGCCTTTTGCCAGGCGATGTCAACCTTGGTGGTCCAACAATGTCATCTCTGGCTGAAACTGGTTGAGATAAAGGAAGCCGGCAAAGTTTGCTTTCTCGACGCCCCATCTCACAGGCAGCTTAGTTAGTGAACTAACCCTTAGCAGGGTTAGTTCAGTGGTTCTCAACTCCAGTCCTCGGGACCCACTGCTCTGCACATTTTGTATGTCTCTCTTACCTGACACACTCAGTTCAGGTCATGGAGTCTCTCCTAATGAGCTGATGATCTGAATCAGGTGCGTTAAATAAGGGATACATACAAAATGTGCAGAGCAGTGGGTCCCGAGGACTGGAGTTGAGAAACACTGGGTTAGTTGACCCAAAAATTAAATTTCTGTCATCAAGTACTCACACCCATGTTGTCCCAAACCCGTAAGACCTTCGTTTGTCTTTGAAACACAAATTAAGATTTTTTTTTGATCCAAGGGTATCTGATCCACACATAGGCAGCAATGATATTGCACCTTTTGAGGTCCAGAAAGGTATTAAAGACTTCGTTAAAACAGACGACGTGACACGGATCTAAATGGGTCTTCCTTGCACTGGAGGGATAACTGTAAAAATATTTATATTTGTCAAGTAGCTGTGCGTTTAAACAGTACCCTTACAGACAAATATTCCTGGACTAGCTTCATCCAGAGCTCCATCCAGGGATAACAAATGCTTACTTCCTAATTCTCCCAGCTCTTTAAACCAGACAGCAACATTTGAAATGCATTAGAAATAAAAAGAAATAAAAAGAGGATGCATAAAAGATTTATATAAAATGCATTAAAAATGAAATAAAAACTCATTAAAAACTAATTAAAAATAATTAAAAGAAAAAATGATGATACACATAAAATAAAGTGCAATCAGTTTGGACATAGCACAGTGCTCAATAGATAAACAGATATGTTTTGAGTCTGGATTTGAATGTGACTACTGTCTGAGCACATCTGATCTCTTCTGGAAGCTGGTTCCAGCTGCAGCCTGCATGACAGCTAAAAGCAGACTCTCCTTGCTTTAAATTGGTTTTTCTAAGTGACTTGATCCTGATGATCTTGGTTATCTGTTAGGTTTGTATTCTATTAGCATATCTGCAATTATTGAGGTCCTAGGCCAAAACATGATTTATAAACAAGTAACAGTACTTTAAAATCAATTCCAAATGCAACTGGAAGTCAGTGCAAGGACCCAAGGACTGGTGTGATATGTTCATATTTTCTTGTTCTGCTCAGAAACCTGGCAGAAGTGTTCTGTATTTTTTGTCTTGACTGGAGACAAAGCATCTAATTCTTTCAATATTTTTGAGATGATAGTATGCTGAATTAGTTCCCATTCAGTCGGTCACGTTCGACGTACGAAGGTGCGTTGCATCTTCAGCTTTTCGCTGAGGAGCCGAACAGTGTTTGTTCCTGTTCTCTGCAAGCAAGTGTCTGCTAGAAGACGAGTCAAGCTTTTTGGTTGAACTTCTCTTTTTTCCGAGTGCGGGCGAACAGCACAGCAGCGGGGTCGAAGTCCTCTCTTTATTTTCTGTTTTTTGCTTCTTTTGCCATTATTGAGCAAATGGCTGTTTTGACAGCATCAGAAGGCTGTTCTCACGACCGTTACGGTGCGCTTTTGAGCGCTGAAAAGCCGTTTTTATGGCTGGTAAGAGTGAGCGCCTTCAAAGAGAGAGAGCACACAACAGGCTGCACACAGTCCCTGTCTGTGTTGCGACGGCCGTTCCCCTGCGTTCCCCTTCAGCACTTTTAAAAGAGTAAAGTCCCTAAAAGAGCATACACAAGTAGAGCTTGCGCCTTTTTAAAGATGGCATTCTACTTGTGTGCTTCTGGATGCGGTCGTTTCCCATCCTCACTGACAGCCACGATCTCTGTTTCACATGTCTGGGCACGTGTTGAAACGATGCTCGTAGGTGGTTAATGTTTTCGTATGAGAACATGATCACGTCGACACGCCGGTCGTGACTCTTCTTTCTCCGGGAAGCTTGAGTCCCCTCTGTTGTTGGCCAGCTGCTGCTTGTGTGTAAAAGCACAACCACGGGTCTACCCGGCACTCTGGGAGACCGTGGAGATCAGCGAGAGCAAACCTCTCGCTCCTCTGCGTGTCGTGTGCCATCGAGCTTTCGGGCTGCAGCGCGGGTTGTCACGGCAGCCCAGCGCTCGCTCTGCGCTCTAGATGAGCGGTTCCCTTGCCTTATCTCCATTGTAGTGCCCTCTCTGGTGCACCAGAAGAGGTCTACTTTGCTGATATGGCTTGGGTGACATGAGGTTGAGGGATTCCTTCGGGGAACCAACCCCCTAGGGCCCCTCCCTCTTTAGCGCATTGCACGCTGTGCAGTTTCTGGATTGGATTGCTGGTCCTTCTCATAGGGGAACTTAGCATTTCATTCAGAGCTCCGGCTGAGGGTCAGACGTCGATTGCAGCATCAGAGAGAGTGCTGTTATGCTCTGGAAATGAGGGTGACGCTGCCCACTGTAATGGTGTGTGCTTATGCTGACTCAGATTCAGAGTTTACAGCCATGCTTTCCCGGGGGTTCCGGATGTGCATGGAAAACTTTGCAGAATTGAGCTATTTTGGTGCCATAAATATGGAACGCCAAGAGTGCCAAAATCTGCATACGTTTTTCCTCTCTCACTGCCCTCTTGGATGGGGTGGCTGTACACAGACCACACCCACCATGCATGCGAGGCCAAGGCACTCTTTATGCATGAGGGTAGTTCTGAGCCGGGGTTGAGCTGTACTTGTTGACTAACCGTGATCAAGTCACGGCGCAGGCCCTCGTTCAGACGATGTCCATCTCAGTGGTCCAGAAGTGGCCTCTGGCTTACCTTGTGAGGTGCGAGAGGTTGTCAAGCTAAATGCTTTCTCAACGCTCCCATCTCACGAGGTGGCCTTTTCGGTGACACTGTCGAGGACCGAGCCCAGCAGTTCTCCTCAGTTAGTAGCAGACCGGGGAGCTTCCCATGACCAACCATTGAGTTCCTCTTGGGCCGCCCCTCAGTCTGCTCATCGCCAAGGGTGTCATCCCCTGCAAAAAACTCCAGCCCAGCCTGCTCTACTGTGTCCGTTGCGGGGAGATGACACCTCCCGTCTCTGCTGCTGTTTAAGTGGTTGGTAAGAAAATCACCCCTGAGACGGGCGACCCAGAGATGGGTGGGGCTGCTCTTTCCACCCCTCGGAAGAGGGCCAGGTGGTAAATCCTTTTATTGGGTTTGTTTCTGTACCCAAATTTCCAAAAAAAAAAAAAAAAAGAGCAGTTCCTCCATCTCCAGGTCTGAAGAGGGCTTAGAGAGCAGTGGGAGGAGGAAAACTTCATCACTCTCATCCCCCCTTCCTTCGCCAGAGGGCAGCAGTGTGCAGTTTGAGAAGGCAGCCAAAGCCTCTCCTGCGCCCCCAGGTCAAGTCAAGTCAAGTCACCCTTATTTATATAGCGCTTTTTATAATGCAGATTGTGTCAAAGCAGCTTTACATTGATAATTGGTATATAATTTTCCTTTTAAAGAATAGTGTCAATGCAGGCAGATCAAAAGCACTGTTGAATAAATGTCAAGAATACTGTTGAATATCAAATGTCAAGTCAAATTACTTCTCCTGACATTGTACTTGCGAGTTCACACACCTCTTTAATGTTAATGTTAGTGATCTCCGACTGGCGAAGTCGAACATCATTTGTGCCGACGTGAATAATAATTTTAGAGTATTTACGATTAGCATTAGCCAGCACTTTTAAATTTGCTTTGATGTCAGGTGCTCTGGCTCCCGGCAAACATGTGACTATGGTGGCTGGTGTCTCTATTTTCACGTTCCGTGTAATAGAATCGCCAATAACTAGGGCACTTTCAACAGGATTCTCAGTGGGTGCGTCACTGAGTGGGGAGAACCTGTTTGATGTTCTTAATGGAACGGAAGAGTGGTGTTTTCCGCGACTAGGCCCACCATTACCCAAGTGCCCTGCTGCGCGGGCTCTACAGCCGGAAACCGAACAATGTACAGAGTTCACTAAGCTAGTCGCATCCAAAACAGTATCTGAAGCCCCTGCATTCTTACTATCCTCGATTAAAGTTTGGATGCGTGTCTCTAATTCTGAGATTCTCTCTGTCAGCCTGACTATTTCCCTACATTTATGACATGTAAATCCCTCGTCGCTGACAGAGAGGGCTATGCTAAACATGTGACAGATGCAACACGATATAACACTGGGAAAGGATGACATAACTCACAGTGTTTGTAGACTGATCCGAGTTGCCACAGCTGTTTGATGAACGCGTTGGAAGAGGAGCGCGCGAGACCGATGACAAGTTAACACTCTGAGGTCTGACGGTATCGCCGGCGATACCACCGTGGTTTTTTTCTTACCAGTGTGAAAGAGACTCAAAATACTCCGTCAATGTTGCACATACAATTAAGAGTTATACACCATTTTAATCTGTGGAATATCTTCTTTCATTTGTGTACACTCAGAGTAAAAACACAATGTTGTGCTTTTTGTAAAATAAAGAAAACTAACATGATGCGTGATCTCTCGTCTCCCTCTGAACGAACTCCAATCTGATAGTTCTCAGAAAATGAACTGTAACTTAGTGAATACTAATGACAAAAAAATTACAGTTATGTCTAAAAAAACGTTAAGATGTCAGGTTTTAAATCATGTAAGTCAAATCGAAAACAAAACTTCTGTGTTTATGTAATCTGTATGAAAAGAGAGCCATGTCAGAAATCCGTGATTCAGCTCTTATCTGCTAATGCGGCGACGCCCACGGAGCCAGCGCTATTCAGACGCAAATTCAGAGGCAATACATGCATTCATCGTCTCAATCGTGTATTTATTGTCTTGAAAAGTGTTTATTTGGGTGTTAAAGCAATGGTTAGCGATCTCTAGAAGACATGCAGTTAGTTCCTGTTTTCTTTTCTTCTATAGATGAAGTTTAGATGAGTTTTTGTTTCTTTAGCGCCCTCCGGCTGCAGTATGAATTGGAAACTCCATTCATGGAATAGCCTCTTCTTCTTTTAGATGAATTTGTGGACTAAAAATGCACAGAGAGCGCCCTCCGACTTCAAGGATGAATTGAAAACACCAGCGCTCATAGTAATGACAATGAATATCAAATTAATATAACTCCTCTGTATAGAAAATTGACATAAGCATATGAGAATCCAATATTTCTCCAAATGTGCATGCTTTTAAACTAAAAGCCTATATTCAGACTCTTTGCATCACAGAAATACATTATATTTTAAAGTATAATATAAAACCATTACTTTATATTGTAATAATATTTTTCTGTATGTTTCATATATCATGATGAGCTTGAGACATCACAGAAGGTTTTTTTCACAGCCTACCTGACTGAAATGCCTCATTAATATGCAAGTCATTTCAGCTCATTACTATCCAATTCTTTTGTCTTCTCAGGTGAGAATGGCCCATTTTCAGTGGTGATTCACGCCTCCTCGCATACTGTGTTTCTTGGCAAAAAGTGTCTTACAAAAACTAAATCAATATATTGTTTTATATGAAGGAGTAAGCAGCATAATTTTTACATAATTTTGAAGCAAAAACTCTAGTTTACAACCTCCAATACCCTAAAGTCTTGTGAACACAGATTTACTATACTTTTTTTGGCCTTATTTCAGTGACTTAAGTTTTTTGTTTTTTCAATAACCACGCATAAACGTTATTCCTTCAAAAACTCAAACATGTACATACATGTTCCTCACATATTATTGTAGCCTAGTTTGTGCTGAATACAGTGTAATGACACTTTTTCCATTAATATGTTTATGAACAACTGAAAAAAGCACAAATGTCAGAGCATGTCAAAACTTCTCCAAGCCCCAAATCAGCCTCAGACTCCAGAGGGTTAAACAAGCTAGCGAGATGCAAACGCGTTGTATCAGCGAATTAGATTCAAAGATTACAAGCTGGCGACGTCAGATTAATGTGGTGGGCAATAGTATATATATATAAAGTAATGATAATATAAGCAACAAAAAGTATGAGATTCAATAAAAGTACGAGAAAACAAAGCTATACGGAGATACAAAACACTCAGCAGCGAGGCAGAGAGGCAGGCAGGAGCAATCGAGCCAGGTAAGTGTTGCACAGCACAGGTGGAACCAGGTAAGTGTTGCACAGACCCTGCTACGGGCCGCCTCGCTAAGAGAGCCACGTCCCTGTGTTCCACCTCGCTGCCCCGCTGCCCGCTTGTACGGTCTCTGTGAGCCTGGTAAGTGCTCCCCAGTCCGTCTCGCTGGCTCATTCGAACCATCAGGCTTGGCTATGCGATTCAGTTCGCCCGACGTCCCCCCAAGTTCAGGGGCGTCCACTTCACTGCAGTGAAAGCTGTCGATGCCCATGTCTTGCGTGTGGAGATTGCGGTCCTACTGGCGAAGGACGTGATAGAGCCGGTCCCTCCAGCCGATATGAGGTCAGGGTTCTACAGTCCGTACTTCATTGTACCGAAGAAGAGCGGTGGGTTACGACCTATCCTGGACCTGCGAGTTTTGAATCGGAGCCTTCACAAGCTACCGTTCAAAATGCTCATGCAGAAACACATTTTCGAGTGCATCCGTCCCCAGGATTGGTTTGCAGCGATTGACCTGAAGGATGTGTACTTTCATGTCTCGATTCTTCCGCGACACAGGCCATTCATGCATTTTGCGTTCGAAGGTCGAGCATATCAGTACAGAGTCCTACCATTGAGGCCGGCCCTGTCTCCCCGCATCTTCACGAAAGTCGTGGAGGGAGCCCTTGTTCCCATGAGAGAACAGGGTGTCCGCATCTTCAACTATCTCAACGACTGGCTCATCCTAGCTCAGTCGCGGGGTCAGTTGTGCGAACACAGGGATTTGGTGCTCAGACACCTCAGCCAGTTGTGTCTTCAGGTCAACTGGGAAAAGAGCAAACTCTTCCCTGTTCAGAGAATCTCTTTTCTCAGTATGGAGTTGGATTCGGTCGAACAGATAGCACGCCTCACTGAGGAACGTGCTCAGTCGGTGTTGAACTGCCTGAATACGTTCAACGGCAGAACAGCGGTCCCACTGAAATTCTTTCAGAGGCTCCTGGGGCATATGGCGGCCGCAGTGGCAGTAACCCCACTCGGTCTGCTTCATATGAGACCGCTTCAACACTGGCTTCACGGCCGAGTCCCGAGATGGGCTTGGCAACGCGGCACGTTCCGGGTGCCAATCACTCAGGAGTGCCGCCAAGCCTTCAGTCCGTGGTCGGACCCTTTGTTTCTCCAGGCAGGAGTGCCCCTAGAACAAGTGTCCCGGCATGCTATGGTATTCACAGATGCTTCTGCCACCGGCTGGGGTGCCACGTACAACGGGCATGCAGTGTCAGGGGTTTGGACGGGACCCCATCTGCACTGGCACATCAACTGCCTCAAGTTGCTAGCAGTACGCCTTGCTCTGAGCCGCCTCAAAGAGCCGCTACAGGGCAAGCATGTACTGGTCCGTACGAACAACACTGCGACCGTTGCGTACATCAACCATTAAGGTGGTCTACGCTCCCGTCGCATGTCGCAACACGCCCGCCATCTCCTCCTCTGGAGTCAGAAGCATCTGAGGTCGCTTCATGCCATTCATGTCCCCGGTGTGCTCAACCGTGTGGCCGACGAACTATCACAAGCTGCGCTGCCAGGAGAGTGGCGACTCCACCCCCAGGTGGTCCAGCTGATCTGGAGAGAGTTTGGAGAGGCTCAGGTAGACCTGTTTGCCTCACCAGAAACCTCCCACTGCCAGTTGTTTTACTCCCTGTCCGAGGGAACACTCGGGACAGATGCACTGGCACACAGCTGGCCCCGGGTCCTTCGCAAATATGCGTTTCCCCCAGTGAGCCTACTTGCACAGACCCTGTGCAAAGTCAGGGAGGACGAGGAGCAGGTCTTGTTAGTTGCACCCTATTGGCCCAACCGAACCTGGTTCATAGAACTCTCACTCCTTGCGACAGCCCCTCCCTGGGCCATTCCTCTGAGGAAGGACCTTCTTTCTCCACGACCCCCCTCCATACCCTCTTGGGACCTTGCTCTGGTGCTAAGAGCACTCCAGATTGCTCCCTTTGAGCCCTTGAAATCAGCAGACTTAAAGATTCTGTCTATGAAGACTTTGCTGCCGGTTGCATTTTCCTCCATCAAGAGGGTAGGGGACCTGCAGTCATTTTTGGTCGACGAATATTGCCTAGAGTTCGGGCCGGGTGACAGCCACGTGTTACTGAGACCCCGGCCTGGCTATGTGCCCAAGGTTCCTACCACTCCCTTCAGGGACCTGCAAGCACTGCCCTCGGAGGAGGCAGACCCAGCCCTGGCTTTGCTCTGTCCAGTTCACGCTCTGCGACTGTACATAGACAGAACTCAAAGCTTTAGGACCTCAGACCAGCTCTTTGTCTGTTATGGAGGCCAGCAGAAGGGAAAGGCTGTCTCCAAGCAGAGGATGGCCCACTGAATAGTGGATGCCATCGCCCTGGCTTAGCAAGCTCAGGGCGTGCCCTGCCCACTCAGGTTGCATGCTCACTCCACAAGAGGTGTCGCATCTTCCTGGGCGCTGGCTCGTGGCGCCTTGCTGACAGACATTTGTAGAGCTGCTGGCTGGGCGACACCTAACATGTTTGCTAGATACTATAGCCTTCGTGTTGAGCCGGTCTCATCCCGTGTTCTCGCCTCAGGTCAGAGGCACTGGGGAGAGGCCCCGGCTTATTGTCGGCTTGCTGCGCTACATGCGCTTTTTTCTCCAGAGAGTCCCTACAAGGCAGACCCTGTTGAATCCTCCGATCTCCCTTCGGCAGCCGACGTGGCGGAGCGTCTGGCGCCAGGCCTATACTCCGCTGCATCCTTGAGAACCGGATTTAGGCTGGGTTCCATATGTGTGAACCTACGGGGATCCCATATGGCTGGTTCCACGGTTGCTCCTAAATGAAGCCCGTGTCTTTCCTTCTGGGAGAACCCACCCCTCTTCGGGTTGGAGTCATCCCAGTTCTTCCATATGTAGTACAACCTACAAGGTTAGTCCATATGTACTCCTCCACATAACTCCTACGGGGAAGGATGTGGCTTCCGCAGCGTCCCTTTCCCAACGGAGGGTACCAAAAGTCTCACTGAATGGGTTTTGGGGAACAGCAGTGATCGACACTCCCTGTGTTAGCCCTGTCCCACCGTCCTTAGGCAAGGTGGCCTTCAGGTGGCTTACAACAGAGCGCTGGAAGGGGGCAGCTCCTGTGGCGCTTTGGTAGGGATTCCTTTTTACATGACTACTGAAAATCAAGTCTGATTCCAAAATCACACCAAGATTTCTGACTTGATTTTTAGTTATTTGGCCCTAGAGCGAAGGTATGCATGATGAAAATCAAGCATCACGTTAGTTCAGGCAGGCCACGTCAGTCAATCTTGCACCAGCTGACAGTCAGCTGTTTCTGACATATACCAGTCCAGTTGTGACTCTTATCTCTGCGGTTCATTTAAATCCCCATTCATTCAGCCTCTCTCTATTGCTAGCTGCATGCTGCATTTTTACTCCACCCTCCATCCCCAAATCCATCTAGCTGGAATCTGTAATCTAATCTGATGTCTGTTTACCACTGTCTTCTGCATACAGATATTTCACTGGATCATCCTTAAGTATTTTAGCTTGTTTACACAACTCATGTAAATTGTGATTGTAATTTATGTATGTATGATTACTGGATCTGTTCTGTACCCCATGTCCATCACTCCTTGAAAAAAAATGGAGCAGACGTACAATGTAGGCATGCTGATTTTCAATTCACTGAATACACTGGGGTTACTGAGAAAAATCAAAAAGTTTCATGCTTTTGATATTGACTCAACGTTTGATAACCTACAAATGTCATGGAGGTTAGGGAGAAGTACAGTAGCGTGAGCCACAGAAATCATGCATCTATGTCGTGGTATCATTTATTTACTATACTTTATTTCACTGGCTCAGAGAATTGTACGGTAAAATGGGGCTTTAATAAACATATAGCAAAACTGAAAATACTACTAATAATAAACTGTTGTTTCTGCAATTAAATGCATAAAATAATTAGTGAAAACAAGTACTAATATACATCAACTGAAGGTTTACATGGGAAAAGAGAGAGCCACAGAAGAGACTATGAGGATAAATTACAGAGGTGATCCATTTTAATGGATTAAATTTAAAATGTATTGATCTAATAAAGATTTTTAATTTAAGAATTTTTTTTTTAATGTATCATTTTAAGATTTTATCTGATTAATAAAAAAAAAAAATAAATAAAATAAGTAAATGAATAATAATAATAATTATAACACCAAAAAAGGAGGACACTTTGTAGAATACAGTGAAGTATGCTTCTGGCAATAAATAAATTAATTAAAAAAAAAAGAAAAAAAAGAAAAATAATCCCAAACATATAAGCAGTGACAGAAAATTTTACAGAACCAATACACTTAAAGGCAATAAAAATAGTTGTTATTATTAAAACAACAATTACGATGCTTGAAAGGGCTTTTTCAAAATCATTTATATCTGCCGTTGTTGAAACAGTCTTTAATTTTTGATACTGTAAATTGTGTACATCGTGCCAATCTTATGTTTACTGAAAGCTAATGTTCTTACTTATTAAAAGTAAACACAACCCAAATTTACATAAAACTGCACAAATGAAAAAGTAATGTTTACACTGAGCACACATCCTGTTCATACTGGGCTCAAACTACCCAACAATATTTTAATAATTTTTCCTTGTATGCCAGGAAAAGTGTTGTAATATAGAAACATAAATAATGATATTATTATTTTAAAATTGAAATGTTAGCAGAACATTTATTACATTGATCAGTAAATGGTATTACACTAACAAAGTGTTTTGTATAGAGATTGTCAGTTAATTTGAATTGTAAGATCATCATATACTGACAAGCATGAATGTAATGGAGGATGTTTTGAGTTTAGCTTTTCAATCCAATCCTATACAGAGCATGCTGGGAAATCCAGTGTCCAGTTTCAGCTGTCAATAAAAATTATTCATATTATCCCAACTCAAAAGCATGATACATTAACTTTCATTTACAATTAAGCGAGCTGAGTGCAATGAAGTCAAATGTTGTAACTCATTTCAAATAAATAAACTGAACAAGCAGCAAAAGTATTTGGAGTGTTTTAAGTGTCTTGTTGTGACAAATATTTTATAAAATTGTACTTGTCTGCACTTTTGTTTTTCAGTACTGAAAAATTCATGCCCGTCCAGTACTGTTTTACATTTTCAGTACTAGACTATTACAGTCAAAAGATAGAAATTGATTAAAAACAAACAAACAAACAAAAAACAAGTGCAGGTCAGCGTTATTTATTTTAATATATATATATATATATATATATATGTGTGTGTGTGTGTGTGTGTGTGTGTGTGTGTGTAAAACTGCAAATTATGAATTAAAATCATTATTTTATTAAATAAAATTACTGTATCTAGAAAGTTTGACAAAAACTCTAGATCTCAAATTCTGTAATTCTGAGAACAAAACATCCATGCCATACCTGCAAAACAATGCAAACAAAACTAAATACAATTTAAATTTACCCAGCTGCAGAAGATCATTGTTTATATCCTGATCACAAGAGCACACATTAAATATTTGATCACATGATGAGAAGTTTCTGCACAAGCAAGTTCTGTTTACAAGGAACAAGAAATTAATAAACTGATGCAATGTCTAACTTGAATTCACTTCATATAAAAGCATCTGTGAAATGTGCAAATATAATAATTCAATTAATCTTTTCCCACTCCTTTTATTTTAATATGAGAAGACATAACTGCCACTGAATCAATTTACTCAACCACAATATGAGTGAATGCATTCTGCACCAATACTTCATCAAGTCTTCCTCTGTTGAAACAGGATTTATAAATAGATATGAATTTATAAGTAAATATGATTTGTATGCATGAACAGTTATCAATGGAACACTTTACAGAGCATGGCAGATATTTTTCCCACCATAAAAACTAATCATTAATCAACATAAAGATGAGTGAGAGTGCTGTCTCATTAAATTGAAAAAAAAAAAAAAAAAAAAAAAAAAACAAACCCTAAAATAAAAGAAAATCTCTCATATTTCCAGAAGAGAACAGCAGTAAAAGAAAGTGCATGTCTTTGTTTATCTGAAATAATCTGATACCTGATTACATTCCAATAACTGAATGTCAAGTGATTTTTTCAATACAGACTGTTTCAAAGCACCTTCACAGAGATGAACAGGAAAAATAGCAAAATCAATTATGGCAACTCAACTATGGAGACAGTTCAGATACTGCTGCAGTTCAGGATACGTACCAAAAACTTTTAAGCTGGCTATTATTAAACCTCTTATTAAAAAACCACAACTTGATCCTAGAGAATTAGTCAATTACAGGCCGATCTCAAATCTTACTTTTCTGTCAAAAATACTAGAAAAGGCAGTTTCATCACAGCTATGTTCCTTTTTAGAAAGAAATAGTATCTGTGAGGATTTCTAGTCAGGATTTAGACCGTACCATAGTACTGAGACTGCTCTCATTAGAGTTACTAATGATTTGCTCTTATCATCAGATCATGGTTGTATCTCTCTATTAGTGTTACTGCATCTTAGTGCTGCATTTGACACTATCGATCACAATATTCTTTTAAATAGACTCGAAAACTATGTTGGCATTAGTGGAATTGCATTGTCATGGTTAAAATCATACTTATCTGACCGTTATCAGTTTGTAGTAGTAAATGAAGAGAGGTCATATCGATCACAAGTTCAATTTGGAGTACCGCAAGGCTCAGTACTAGGACCATTGCTTTTCAGTCTGTACATGCTACCCTTGGGAGATATAATTAGGAAGCATGGTGTTAGTTTTCATTGTTACGCTGATGATACTCAGCTCTATATTTCTTCGTGCCCTCACGAAACTTACCAATTCGCAAAATTAACAGAATGTGTAGCTGATATAAAAAACTGGATGACCAGTAATTTCCTGCTACTAAATTCAGAAAAAACAGAGATTCTAATTTTTGGACCGAAAACTTCTTCACGTAATAACTTAAAATACTGTCTAACACTTGATGGCTGCTCTGTTAAGTCTTCGTCGTCAGCTAGGAACCTGGGTGTGCTCTTTGATACCAATCTTTCATTTGAAGGCCATGTTACTAGCGTCTGTAAAACCGCATTCTTCCATCTTAAAAATATATCTAAACTACGACATATGCTCTCAATGAAGAATGCAGAACAGTTAGTTCATGCGTTCATGACCTCGAGGCTAGATTACTGTAACGCTCTACTGGGTGGTTGTTCCTCCCGCTTGATAAATAAACTACAGATCGTACAAAATGCAGCAGCTAGAGTTCTTACTAGAACTAGGAAGTATGACCATATTAGCCCAGTTCTGTCGTCACTGCATTGGCTTCCTGTTAAACATCGTATAGATTTTAAAATCTTGTTAATTACTTACAAAGCACTAAATGGTTTAGCTCCCCAGTACCTAAGCGAGCTCTTAAAGCGTTAGAGTCCTTCACGTTTATTGTGATCTCAGAATTCAGACCAGCTGATAATACCTAGAATATCAAAATCAACCGCAGGCGGTAGATCTTTCTCCTATTTGGCACCTAAACTCTGAAACAATCTTCCTAGCATTGTTCGGGAAGCAGACACACTCTGTCAGTTTAAATGTAGACTAAAAACGCATCTCTTTAACCTTGCATACACATAACACATTATCAATTTATATTTTCAAATCCGTTAAAGGATTATTAGGCTGCATAAATTAGGTCAGCCGGAACTGGGAACACTTCCTATAACACCAGATGTACTCGTTACATCAGAAGAAGAATGGCATCTACGCTAATATTAGTTTTTCTGTTTATCCCGAGGTTTACAGTAGTCAACCGGATCCGGGCCGTATCCAAATGAGACCGAGGACCGGTGTTCAACAGTATTCTTGACATTTATTCAACAGTGCTTTGATCTGCCTGCATTGACACTATTCTTTAAGAGCTGCTGTGCAGCCAAATTATATACCAGTTATCAATGTAAAGCTGCTTTGACACAATCTGCATTGTAAAAAGCGCTATATAAATAAAGGTGAATTGACTTGACTGCCTTAACCCTCAGGGGTCTGAGGATTTTTGGGGCCCTGAAATAAAGCCCAAAAAATATATTAAAACTGTGTTCACAAGAATTCTGTGTATTGGAGGTTGTAGACTAGAGTTTTTGCTTCAGAATGAAGTAAAAATTATCCTTCCTACTCCTTCATATAAAATAATAGAGAGATTTAAATTTTCTAAGACACTTTTTGTCAAGAAACACAGTATGCGTGGAGGCATGAATAATCATGAATAATGGGTGATTCTCACCTGAGAAGACAAAAGAATTGCATAATAATGACCTGAAATGACTTGCATATTAATGAGGCCTTTCAGTCAGGTAGGCTGTGAAAAAACACTCTGTGATCATGCTGATAACAGGATTAAAGTCCACTCAGGACAAAAATAAAACATGATTTTTGTGATCTCATGCATGCACGTATTATTGCACATGATATGAAGAAAATTTTGTATAGGCCTATGTTAAATTACAGTACCAGTCAAAAGATTGAACACATTGCCATTATAATGTTTTTAAAAGAAGTCTCAAGTCTCTAACCAAATAATGGTTTTCTATTTTAATATAATTTAAAATATAATGTATTTCTGTGATGCAAAGTGTCTGAACATTCCTACCTCTAGGGCATTTCATATAGGCTACTATATTTGTTATATTATAGAGCCAATACATCATTAAAAAGATCTAAGACTCAAGCTTCACATTTTGACTCTTAAAATCTTATATTGACCATAATTTCTTAATATGCTTAAAAGCATGCACATTTGGAGAAATATTGATGGATTCTTATATGTTTATATCAATTTTCTATACAGAGGAGTTATATTTATTATTCTATATTTATTGTCATCATTATGAGCGCTGGATGCTGTGTTTTTAATTCATACTTGCAGCCGGAGGGCGCTCTGCCCCTTTTGTCCACAAATGCCTCAGTAAAAGAAGAGGCATATCATGTGACAATCAAGGAACTAACAGAGGCAAGAGATCGCTAAATATGGCTATTCAAAACACTTTTCAAGACAATAAATACACGATTGAGATGATGTATGCATGTATTGACTGAATTTGCGTCTGAATAGTGCTCGCTCCGTGGGCGTGGCCGCATTAGCGGATAATGAGCTGAATCACAGACTTCTGACATGGCTCTCTTTTCATACAGATTACATAAACACAGAAGGTTTGTTTTCGATTTGACTTACATGTTTTAAAACCTGACATCTTAACGCTTTTTTAGACATAAGTGTAATTTTTCTGTGATTAGTATTCACTAAGTTACAGTTCATTTTCTGAGAACTATCAGATTGGACTTCGTTCAGAGGGAGACAAGAGATCACGCATCATGTTAGTTTTCTTTTTTTTACAAAAAGCACAACATTTTGTTTTTACTCTGAGTGTACACAAATGAAAGAAGATATTCCACAGATTAAAATGGTGTATAACTCCATATTGATGGAGTATTTTGAGTCTCTTTCACACTGATAAGAAAAAAACCACGGTGGTATCGCCGGCGATACCCTCAGACCTCAGAGTGTTAAAGCTAAAAGACAGTAGTGTCATTATTTAGCTCAAGTCAGTTCAGTGTTGGTTCAGATAACACTGTGAAGTTCATCAAATTTTGAAGCAAGTTCAGTTCAGCTATAAGAAGTTCTACAAATGTTAAGTTAACCCTCTGGAGTCTGAGGCTGATTTGGGGCTTGGAGAAGTTTTGACATGCCCTGATATTTGTGCTTTCTTCAGTTGTTCATAAACATGTAAATGACAAAAGTGTCATTACACTGTATTCAGCACAAACTAGGCTACAATAATATGTGAGGAACATGTATGTACATGTTTGTATTTTTGAAGGAATAACGTTTATGCGTGGTTATTGAAAAAAAAAAACTTAAGTCACTGAAATAAAAAGTATATAAAATAAAATATCTGTGTTCACAAGACTTCTGGGTATTGGAGGTTGTAGACTAGAGTTTTTGCTTCAGAATTATGTAAAAATTATGCTACCTACTCCTTCATATAAAACAATATACTTTTTGTCAAGAAACAGTATGCGTGGAGGCGTGAATCATCATGAATAATTGGTCATTTACACCTGAGAAGACAAAAGAATCACATAATAATGACCTGAATGAGGCCTTTCAGTCAGGTTGTCAGAAGGAGTCTCGGAGCCAAATGCAAGTTCACAATGTTTATTTAGAAGAGATAGAGAGAGGGTTAGACAGAGCACAAAAGTCACAGTCCACAGAGGAGAGACCACACACGACATCCAACAATGTAATCCACTCTGGTCGGTGACCGGAGAGAAATCCGACAGATGACTGAAGGTATAATCCATACACTTGACAGATGACAGAAGACAAATCCACACACAAAAGGAAGCTCACCGGAACCCAGAGGAGACTGGATCTCGCCTAAAGACAAAGCGCACCAGCTACACCGGAAAAACAGGGCAGGCTCACTTGAGGGCAAGTTCACGTACATCCACAGGTGTGTGAACTCCGGGCATTGACAAGCATCCGGATGCCAGCGACTGAACCTGAGACAAGAGCTGAGGAGAGTAAATAAACTGAAACTTCCGACTGGACTAGACAGCGTGACCAACCAAGACAATGAGCGCGCGACAAGAAACAGGACAGCGTGCTACTTAAAGAGAAACAGCTAATGAGACGCGACAGGTGAACAATTACTGAAACGAGCGGGAGGGGCTAGTGCACCTGTGAGGAACTGCCACCAACAGGTAAGTAAATAAACATACACACACACACACACACACACCATCGATCACCCAGGAGTCCTGACACAGGTAGGCTGTGAAAAAAACCCTCTGTAATAATGTCTCAGCTCATCATAAACAGCAATACTGTGAAATATTATTACAATTTAAAATAATGGTATTCTATTACATTCTTTAAAATATAATGTATTTGTCACAGACACATCAGGTTCCACCTCACTCCCTTACCCACGCACTCAATCACCAGCCTACTAATCACCGCCACCTGAAGCTCATCAACACCAGCTTCACCGCCTGCATATAAACCCCACACTCACACACACTCACTGTCCGGTCTCGTTTGCACTACAACTCTATGTATGCTTACCTTAAGGACTCCAGACGCTATACTTACCTGCTCCATTCATCTCCATCATCTCCTTCGTCTCCAGTACTCCTCGTGTTCCTACCTGCCTGTGTGTGTGAGTGTCTCCCCCATCAGTCTCCAGCACCAGTCTCCATCTGCATCTGAAATACAATGAAAGGACAGTATTACCTTCTCATTTACATCCAAGAACTGCTTAACCATCACCCCCTTACCTGTTGCTCTGCTGATAAATTCAATAAACATCCATTACTGCTTTTATATCTGCCTCCGGTGTCTCTATCATAACAGTATTTCTGTGATGCAAAGTGTCTGAACAATTATGTTACCTCTATGGCATTTCATATAGGCTTTTAGCATAACCCTCAGGGGTCTGAGGATTTTTGGGGCCCTGGAGAAGTTTTGACATGCCCTGACATTTGTGCTTTTTGCAGTTGTTCATAAACATATTAATGGAAAAAGTGTCATTACAGTGTATTCAGCACAAACTAGGCTACAATAATATGTGAGGAACATATATATACATGTTTGTATTTTTGAAGGAATAACGTTTATGCGTGGTTATTGAAAAAACAAAAAACTTAAGTCACTGAAATAAGGCCAAAAAATATATATTAAATCTGGATTCACAAGACTTCTGGGTTTTGGAGGTTGTAGACTAGAGTTTTTGCTTCAAAATGAGGTAAAAATTATGCTGCCTGCTTATTCATATAAAACAATAGAGAGATTTAAAGTTTCTAAAACATCTTTGGTCAAGAAACACAGTATGCGTGGAGGTGTGAATCATCATGAATAATGGGTCATTCTCACCTGAGTAGACAAAAGATTTGCATAAAGAGCTCTAATGACCTGCATAAATAATGAGGACTTTCAGTCAGGTAGGCTGTGAAAAAAACCTCTGTGATCATGTTTCAAATCTCATCATGGTGTAAATCAAACATACAGAAAAAACAGCAATACTGTGAAATATTATTACAATTTAAAATAATGGTATTCTATTATATTCTTTAAAATATAATTCATTTCTGTGATGCAAAGTGTCTGAACAGTTATGTTACCTCTATGGCATTTCATATAGGCTTTTAGCTTAAAAGCATGCACATTTGTATAAATATTGATGGATTCTCATATGTTTATGTCAATTTTCTATACTGAGGAGTAATATTTATTCTATATTTATTGTCATCACTATGAGTGCTGGAAACTGTGTTTTCAATTCATACTTGCAGCCGGAGGGCGCTCTGTACACCTTTAGGCCACAAATTCATATAAAGAAGAACAGGAACCAGGAACTAACGGCATATCTTCCAGATGTCGATAACCATGGCTTTTACATACAGATAAACACTTTTCAAGACAATAAATACATGATTGAGATGATGTATGCCTGTATTGAGTCATAATTTGCCTCTGAATAGCGCTGGCTCCGTGGGTGTGGCCGCATTAGCGGATAATGAGCTGAATCACGGATTTCTGACATGTGTCTCTTTTCATACAGATTACATAAACACAGAATTTTTGTTTTCAATATGACTTACATGACTTAAAACCTGACATTTCAACGTGTCTTTAGACATAAGCCTGATTGTTTTGTGATTAGTATTCACTAAGTTATAGTTCATTTTCTGAGAACTATCAGATAAAACTTTGTTCAGAGGGAGCGGACAGACCATGCATCATTTTAGTTTTCTTTATTTTGCAAAAAGCACAACATTTTGTTTTTCTTTGAGTGTATACAAATAAAAGAAGATATTCTATAGTTTCAATTGATATATTACTTGTGTCTCTATGAAAAAAAATTGCGGAGTATTTTAAGTCTGTTTTGCTGCAATGTGAAAAAAAAACCAGACGTGGCAAGGATCTAAATGGGTCTTCTTTGCGCTGAAGGGATAACTGTAAAAATATTTATATTTGTCAAGTAGATGTAGATGTGTTTAAATAGTACCCTTACAGACAAATATTCCTGGACTAGCTTCATCTAGAGCTCCATCCAGGGATAACAAATGCTTACTTCCTAATTCTCCCAGCTCTTTCAACCAGACAGCAAGATTTAAAATGCATTAGAAATGAAAAGAAATAGGAAGAGGATTCATAAAAGATTGAAATAAAATGCATTAAAAATGAAATAAAAACAAGAAAAATAATTAAAAGAAAAAATATATGATACACATAAAATAAAGTGCAATCAGTTTGGACATAGCACAGTGCTCAATCAGTAAATGCATAGCTAAACAGATATGTTTTGAGTCTGGATTTGAATGTGACTAATGTTGGAGCACATCTGATCTCTTCTGGAAGCTGGTTCCAGCTGCAGCTGGCATTACAGCTAAAAGCAGACTCTCCTTGCTTTAAATGAACCCTTGGTATTTCTGAGTGACTTGATCCTGATGATCTTAGTGATCTGTTAGGTTTGTGTTCTATTAGCATATCTGCAATGTATTGAGGTCCTAGGGCAATAAGTGATTTATAAACAAGTAACAGTACTTTAAAATCAATTCCAAATGCAACTTGTGGCAGTATGGGTGGTGGATTCTGTCTATTGGTTCATTATGGTTTGTTGAGTAAGCCTATCATGGCTAGAGGTGTATAGTATATAGATCCACCGTGGGGAGAATCACGTTACGGAAGTACTGCCTTTTCCGGTTCCGCAGGCCGACTGGCGTGTGAAAGAGACTCGGTGCTTGGTCCTTTTATAGTGTCTGGGAGAGTAGCTGTATAGTTTCCCGTGACTGATGTATCTGCAGCCCATTCACAGGTAGGAATACGTTGTTTGGGGCGTTTGTCCTTCCAGTATCGGGTGGGTTAAGTAAATCTAGTTTGTGTTTCATTACAGCGTGTACGTTGATTTCTCTCTGACTTTGCCGTGACTGGGATTCCTCGCACCCTAGGTATGTAGCTTCCTTGTGTTTGTGAATCATTTGTTTAATCATGTGTGTTATTTCAGACGTGCAGTATATGCCGTCGATTTAGCGAGGAGGATTCTGTTGCCGGGGCTACCAGAGCTTCGTTGTTCACTGACCTACGGAGTACTGCTGTTTTGCTGCTGGCTCGACGTAGATAATAGTGACTGAATCAGCGGTATCCTCATTATTCAATATTGATTGTGGCTGCACATGCACATTCTTTTCTTGTTTATTTATTTAGCGTGCTGGTGTTTGAGTCTCCCCCTGCTTGTCACCTTCAGTCCTAGAGTATGTTTTGGGTCTTACCCTTGTGATGTATAAATGTTCTTTTTTTTTTTTTTTTTTTTTTTTTTTCACGTCTCTTGTCCTGTAAGGGAAAAATCTGTGAAGCCAACTTAGTGGGTTCATTGAGTCCTGGGTTGGGAGATTACCAGGTGGCGTAGTCATTTTATTGTGATCTGTCTGTAATTCCTCTTTCTGCCACATTTGGCGCCGTCGGCAGGGTTCCCATACTTGAGACAGAGACGTGGGTGTTTATTTTTGCTCGGTTTCAAGATTTCCGTTCTCGTGATCGTTCCCCGTGTCATGGCCCAGTAATTTGCAGATGGTGTCAACAGTCAGGGCATTTTGCCAGAGACTGTGAGGGGCCACGAGTACCCTTACATCCCTCGATCGTAGCTTCCCCAACCGTTCAGCCGCCTGTGGATGGGCGCCGTCAGGATCGTCATGCCATTGGGAAACTAGTCCCCACCGAGTTGCAGAGCCACAATTCGGTAGGGGAGGCTATTGGCTCAAGTGAATTGACTAGCTCTGATTCTAACCATCATTTAATTTCATCATGCCCACATCTTGTTGTTGGAATGAGAGGGGTTAAGATACCTTGTTTAATCGACACCAGTTCCATGGTTTGTACTATAATAGAAAGTTGTTTTCTTGTTAATTTTGCACAATGTGGGCAGGAACGGTTGCGGCTTTGCCAGTGGTTGCAGCTTAGGGCTGCAAATGGGTTGGAAATCCCTTACATCGGGTACCTTGAGCTAGATATTGAGTTGTGTGGGAAGTTAGTAGTAGGATGTGGTGTGTTAGTGGCAGTGGTGGAAAGAGTACTGAAAATTTTTACTTAAGTACAAGTACTGTGACATTGCTGAAATAATACTCAAATACAAGTAAGAGTACTGGTGTCAAAACAGTACTCGAGTAAAAGTACAAATTACTCTTCTGAAAAACTACTCAAAGTACTAAAATTACTAGTTACTTTTTAGTCTGCGATATTTAATAAATTATCAAAAAATATTCAATCAAATCATAGATCTAAGTAGAAAATAGCTACTTTAAACAAAGCACTTTCACCTTATTGACGAAGTGCATGAATTAGTGGTCACAATGCTGGAATTTCTAACTTCAATACAATACCTTGAAAATGATCCATATTCAGTATAATTTTAAATAACATGGGGAAAACCACCACATACTGTATACCATAGATATTTTAATATCTAACTTTTTTGTCCATCCATTTTGTCAAGGCAGTCATTTTCAAGCTTCAAAAAGCACAAGACTCTTAACAGTAATCAATTTAAATGGAGCAGTTTAATTCAAGTCTTCTGAAGAGACACGTCCTTCGTTCATCTTCAGAACACAAATTAAGATATTTTTGATAAAATCCAAGATCTTTCTGACCCTCCATAGACAGCAACATTATTACCACATTCAAGGTCCAGAAAGGTAGTAAAAACATTGTTAAAATAGTCCACGTGAGTACAGTGGTTCAACCTTAATGTTATGAAGCTACAAGAATACTTTTTGTGCACAAAATATTAAATAAAATAAACAAATAACGACTTTATTCAACAATTTCTTCTCTTACATGTCAGTCTCTGGTGCTGTTCACTTAGTAAACACAGTGCAGCACTTCCAGGTTCTACGTCAGCTCATTATTGGCCAGATTCTGCGTCAGCATCACACGCATGCATCGTGATGCTCACATGAACAGCATCAGAGAGTGACACGGAGAGAGAGGAAATTATTGAATAAAGTTATTTTTGTTTTTTGCACAAAAAAGTATTCTCGTCACTTCATAACATTAAGGTTGAACCACTGTAGTCACATGGGCTATTTTAACGATGTCTTTACTATCTTTCTGGGCCTTGAAAGTTGCAATTACATTGTAGTCTGGGGTCAGAAAGTTCTTGGATTTCATCAAAAAATATCTTAATTTGTGTTCTGAAGATGAACAAAGGTGTTACAGGTTTGGAACAACATGAGGGTGAGTAATAAATTACAGAAATTTCATTTTTTTGGTTGAACTCACCCTTTAAGAGCCATTATAATATGTTGTTTATCTAGATATAAAGAACATCAGAGGGGTTTGACCTGTAATGTCAGTACAATATAGTGATGCAGTTAGACAGACTAGGTTATTATTATGTACAAATCATACAAATTCTTAAACATATATTTACATTGTAAAGAAATAAAAGATCCACCTTTGATTGTTGAGAGACTTTCGGGTGCATTTCACTTAAAGCCAATAAGATTTCCTGTAGCATTTTCATCGGCCAGGCATGGAGGTCTATTCTGATTGATAACTTTTGACAACGTTTAATTTAAGACCGCAGAGAGATTCACGATTGCGCACTACACAGTCTGACAGGACTCACGAGGAAAGCAGTTCACTTGTATATTTGAGAGCTCACGTCGTTTACTGTGCGTTAAAACAATGCGCTCTCGACATTTGTAATTAAAATATGCCATAGAAACCAGCGGGTATGATTAAAATTATGTTCAATACCTGCAATCTCGCGCTGACATTCAGGCTCTGTAACTGAAACGTGAGTGACAGCAGGAGGAGGAGGCAGGTGTGTGTCAAACTCACTATCGGGGAGATGAGAGAATGAGAATGTGTTGCTGGTAAAATATCAGGGTTTTCATTGGTCCATTTATGATCGGATTTCTTTATTGGCTACTGATATACCGGTCAAAGGTTTGAATATTCAAATTGTTGGCGTACTCAGTAACGGAATGTGATTTTACTGTAGCGAAGTAGATTACTTAGCTTAATTTGTACTTAAGTACAAGTACAATTACAGATTTAAAAATGTACTCAAAAAAGTACAAAAACCTGAAAAAGCTACTTAATTACAGTAACGTGAGTAGTTGTAATTTGTTACTTCCACCTCTGGTTAGTGGTTAAGGACCCTCCGGGTGGTTTGAGTGCCCAAGTCCCTGAAGTTCTAGGGATGAATATTCTTAGTCGTTGTTACTAAGAACTTTTTGGGCAGCACATGTTGTCCCTTTTTAACTTGCCGGCAGTTTCGGAGGCCCCCGGCCCTGTAATGCAGGCCTTTCAACATTGTCAACTTAAGGTCCAACCCTCTGGCTCACTGAGTAAGGTAAGGGTACGTGGTCAGAAAGCTAGAGTCATTTTAGGTGGTATGATGCAGATAGTAGCAGCAACATGTTCTGAACTTTGTTCAGGAGATACTGTGCTGTTTGAGCCTCTTGATTCAGGTCTTCCGGCTGGGTTACTTGTGTCTCCAGCTTTAGTACGGGTGCTTTGGGGTACCGTTTATATACCCATTATCAATGTGGGGACCGTAGATGCTCTGCTATATCCTGGTGTAGTCATAGGTATGTTGAATAGTGTTTTTGTTACCAGTTTACCTCAAGGTATCACAGAAGTTAAAACGGTGGATGCAACAGTGGGCTTACAGTCTTTGCAGACAAAGTCCACTGTGCTTGAACAAATTGAGTCTATTGATTTAACTGTTTTGGCACAGAGTGAACAGGATCAGGTGAGGAAGCTGCTTCAGCAATACCAGTCAGTGTTTTCAGCCCATGATGGTGATCTGGGTTGTACTAATCTGCTCTCTCATGACATCCCTCTTCTAGATGATGTTCCGGTCAGGCAGAGGTATCAACGCATATCACCTTCTGAGTATGACGTTGTGAAGACCCACATTAGCCAACTTCTTGAGGCTCAAGTAATAAGGGAAAGCTGTAGTCCCTACTCCTCCCAATTGTACTTGTCAAAAAGAAGGATGGTAGTCTGTGCATGTACGTGGACTACCGTCAATTGAATGCTAAGACCCGAAAAGATGCGTTCCCTTTGCCCCGAATTGAAGAATCCCTTGATGCGTTAACTGGAGCTCGCTGGTTCTCCGCAATGAATTTGGCCAGCGGGTATAACCAGGTCCGGGTCACGGAGGTAGATAGGGCTAAGACTGCTTTTTGCACTCCTTTCGGTCTCTTCGAGTGGAATCGCATGCCCTTTGGGCTATGCAACGCTCCAAAGACATTCCAACGTCTGATGGAGAGATTGTTTGGATTTCAGCAGCAGCAGTCTTTACTCTTATATCTCGATGATATAGTGGTATTCTCTTCCTCGGTGACCCAACATTTAGAGCATCTGGAGGTTGTTTTGAGTCGATTAAAATGAGAGGGTTTAAAAGCAAAGTTAGGGAAGTGAGCTTTTTATCGACAACAGGTAACGTATCTGGGGCATGTGGTGTCTTCTCAAGGGGTGGCTACAGATCCCAGCAAAGTTGAAGTGGTTGCACAGTGGCAGCGCCCCACTAGTTTATCGGAGTTGCGGCCTTTTCTTGGTTTTGCAGGGTATTACCGTCGATTTGTAGAAGGTTTCTCCAAGTTGGCGCACCCTTTGCATAAGTTGGTAGCCGAATGGGGTGGCCGTCAACCCCAGAATCGAGCGGAACGTAATTTTACAAATGCTTGGACGTTTCAGTGCCAGGAGAGTTTTGATGCTTTGAAGGGTAAACTTACAACAGCCTCCGTTTTGGTGTACGCAGATTTTTCCTTGCCTTTTAATTTAGAGGTGGATGTGAGTCACAAGGGTTTGGGAGCCATCCTTTCACAAGAGCAGGAAGGGAAGGTAAGACCTATTGCCTTTGCGAGCCATAGTCTTAGGCCCACTGAGTTTTTGGCGCTCAGGTGGGCCATGGCAGAGAAATTTCAAGAGTACCTGTTAGGGCATAAATGTATCGTGTTCACAGATAACAACCCCCTCAGTCATTTGGCTTCAGCTAAGCTTGGGGCGATGGAACAGCGTTGGGCCGCCCAGCTTTCAGCTTTTGATTTTGAGGTACGTTACCGTTCTGGGAAGAGCAATCGTAATGCCGATGCACTTTCCAGACAGCCTCCATTAAATACTGAGGAGGTCCTTAGGGTGCTCCTGTTTACTGCGATTCCTGGTATAGTAAGGCAGTAGAGTCACAGTTGGCCTCTTCAGCTTCCCAAACCCTGGTTGTTCGACGTACCATCGAGGGCCTCTAGATACATGGGACATTTATTGGCTTCAAGGCCTAATGAGATCATGGCCATTGATTTTACTGTCCTTGAGCCATCTAGTTCAGGCCTTGAGAATGTTTTAGTGATGACAGATATCTTCACTAAATATACCTTGGTGATTCCAACACGGGATCAACGTGCTGAAACAGTGGCACGGGTGTTGGTAGCAGAGTGGTTTTACAAATTTGGGGTTTCTGACCGCATACATTCCGATCAGGGCCGCAATTTTGAATCCACATTGATTCAACAGCTCTGTGACCTGTATAAGGTCCAGAAGTCCTGTACCACGCCTTATCATCCAGCTGGTAATGGGCAATGTGAAAGATTTAATAGAACTCTGCATAACCTGTTGCGCACGTTGCCCCCATCCCGTAAGAGGGATTGGGTGTCCTGTCTCCCTCAAGTCTTGTTTAGTTATAATACCACTGTTCATCAGGCTACAGGGGAAACGCCTTATCTTTTGATGTTTGGCCGGGAGCCACGTCTGCCAGTTGACTTTTTGCTTGGTGGGATTCGAGAACCGGTTCCAGGTAATGTGCACGAGTGGGTGCTGGAAAACCAAACCAGATTGCAGATTGTCTTTGAGGGAGCTCAAGAATGGCTAAAAGCAGTAGCAGAGCGTCGAAAGGCACACTATGATCTGCATGTTCGTGAGGCACCACTTGGAGAGGGCCAGTTGGTCTATCTCCGTGATTTTGGAGTAAGAGGTGGTGCTAAGATCCAAGATTTATGGAGTCCAGTGGTATACCAGGTGGTTCAAGCACCTAGGAACGGTGGCTCGGTGTATACTTTTGCACCGGTGGGGAGGTTGGAAAAGGTGCGACAGGTCTACCGGTCATTGTTGAAGCTTAGAATCCAGAGGGATTCTGACTTAGTCGGTCCTGTAGAGAACTTGCCGGTTGAACAGACCCACTCCCCAGGGATTGAAGAACAGGAGGCCGATTTGTTTCTTTTGGTACCAGAGACCTTACCTGTTATGTCGGGGCCGGGGAGTAGTGTAACTATGCAGCCAGGGATTCCTGATCAGCCCTGTGAGGTGGGTATAGCTGGTCAACCTCAATCGGGGTTAGTGTCTACAGCACCTCCATTGGAGGAGGGTGTGTTATGGCGTTCACAGCGGGCCACAACTGGCCAACACTCTAATGTCCACCGTCTCCCATGACTACTTGGAGAGAACATAGTGGTGACTGCACCTCAGGCTAGGTCTACCTCAAATTCTGTTTCTGTAATTTTTAGGCCCTGGGACTAAGGTACATTAGTTGAGGATGTATCGTCGGGGCGACAATACAAGAACGGGGGTAGAATGTGGCAGTATGGGTGGTGGTTTCTGTCTATTGGTTCATTATGGTTTGTTGAGTAAGCCTATCATGGCTAGAGGTGTATAGTATATAGATCTGCCGTGGGGAGAATCATGTTACAGAAGTACTGCCTTTTCCGGTTCCGCAGGCCGAGTGGCGTGTGAAAGAGACTCGGTGCTTGGTCCTTTTATATTATGTGGGAGAGTAGCTGTATAGTTTCCCGTGACTGACGTATCTGCAGCCCATTCACAGGTAGGAACGCGTTGTTTGGGGCGTTTGTCCTCCCGGTGTCTGGTGGGTTAAGTAAATCTAGTTTGTGTTTTATTACAGCGTGTACGTTGATTTCTCTCTGATTTTGCCGTGACTGGGATTTCTCGCACCCTAGGTATGTAGCTTCCTTGTGTTTGTGAATCATGGTTTTTATATTTGTTTAATCGTGTGTTATTTCAGACGTGCAGTACATGCCGTCGATTTAGCGAGGAGGATTCTGTTGCCGAGGCTACCAGAGTTTTGTTATTCATTGACCTATGGAGTACTGCTGTTTTGCTGCTGGCTCGACGTAGATAATAGTGACTGAATCGGCGGTATCTTCATTATTCAATATTGATTGCGGCTGCACATGCCATAACTGTTCGTGTTACACTGTGCGGGTTGATTGAGAGGAGAATTTCTGCCCTGTTATTTTAGTGTGTGTGTGTGTGTGCTCAAGGGTAATTTTGTCTTTTTTGGGAAATGTTTTCTTTTGTTGTTGTTTAGTTGATGGACATATTTCATGATTTGGTTTTGTTTATTTAGTATTGATATCAATTATTTCTTTTTTTGAATTGTGTATGATTTCAATGTATATTTTTTTTTGCTTTGTTAGGAGTTGAAGGTCTAAGAGCAAGGGGGCGGGGTTGATATATAATAATAATAATAATACCTTTATTTTATACAGCGCCTTTAAAAGTGGCTTTCTCAAAGCACTTTACAAGAAAACATAACAGAGAAAACAACACATTTAAATACAAAAAATACACATCAAAGAAATAGAAACAAAATAAAATGATAAATCAAGTAAAAGCAATCCTAAAATAGAATGTCTTAAGAAGAGATTTAAAAGTCACTAGTGTGTTTGCTTACCTGATGTCAACTGGGAGAGAGTTCCAAAGCCTAGGAGCATAAGAAGAAAATGCTCTATCACCCCTGGAGCGAAGCCGTGTCTTAGGAACAACTAAGAGTCCACTCTGAGAGGAACGCAGATTTCGACATGGAGTGTAAGGCATTAAAAGATCAGTCAAGTACTGAGGAGCCAGATCATGCAAAGCCTTATATGTTAACATAAGGACTTTAAAATCAATACGATACCTGACAGGGAGCCAGTGCAAAGACTTCAAGACAGGGGTAATATGATCACCAGCCGAATTTTGTAAATACTGAAGTTTGTTGAGTAATGATTTAGATACTCCAGCTAAAAGACCATTACAATAGTCCAGACGTGAAAAGACAAAATAATTTATCAACTTCTCAGCCACAGCAAAGGACAACATAGGACGTAAACGTGCTATATTCCTGAGGTGAAAAAAGGATGTCTTAACCGTATTCTGAACAAAAAACTCAAATGACAGCGTGGCATCAAAGATGACAACAAGATTTTTTAGTTTGCCTTGAAACTCCAAGGTGACACCATCAACAGACAGATTAAGAGAACCACCAGCATTTCGCAGTTGATGAGGAGAGCCTAAGAGTATAATGTCCGTTTTAGAGCCATTTAAAGACAGAAAATTATTAGACATCCAATTCTTGATCTCAGTGATACAGTAGGAAAGATGCACAGTGTCCACATGCTGACCTGGTCTTGAATGGATATAAATCTGCGTATCATCGGCATAAAAGTGATAATTAATGTCTAGAGATCTGAGCTGAGTAGTTGACCAAGTGGATAAATATACATACTAAACAGTAATGGACCCAATACTGACCCCTGTGGGACACCAGTATGTACAGAACCAACTTTTGACCTATAGCCACCCATAGAAACAAATTGACTGCGGTCAGTAAGATAGGACCTAAACCAGTCAAGAACTGTCTCTGACAAACCAAATACAGTTTCCAGATGATTAAGTAATAATGTATTGTAAGGCTTGATTTTCCTGCTAAACGAAAACTGAGATCAAGCATCCTGCAATAAAGCAATAAAGCGTATCTGGAGAGAAGATCTTAAAAGAATAGCATAGGATAACGCCTTGCCCCCACACATCTACAGTATGCAACCCCCCCCCCCCCCCCCCCCCCCACACACACACACACACACACACACACAAACTCTCCTTCCCCCTGCCTCAAGTCACTGAAAATTTATATTCTATGTATAATGTAACTTGTGTATCTATTGTTTTTCCCTTTTCATGTTTGGTATCATTTTAAAAGTATCAGTGCGATTGGTAAAATGGTCTCACTTTCACAGCAGTCACTAGAATTATGAAGAAGATGGAAAACTAAGGAAAATTCTGTCCTCTTTTTGGGTGGTGTCTCTTCTCCTCTCCCCCAAAACAGGTGTTGGTGTAATAAACATTTACAATCCTTTTGTTTTGGTCCTGGTATAAAAGGTAAAGAGCAAAGCAGTCATGTGGGAACTTCTGTAACCAGAACCCCCATACAGAGATGGGTGAATGTCTGAAGACATTCATGTATCACTGTGTGTATATGCATTTCTTTGAGTAATCGATGTTATGCATTTAACATTTCTGAATTGGCTTCTAATTGTCTAATTGTAATGTAATTGGCATGATATATTTTTACTTGACAAATAAAATGTTATATTTGATTTACTCTGGATTCTTCTGAAATCATTATGACCGGTAGATTATTGGAGTCCATATTTCCGCAAATCTGCGTCAGGATACATTAAAACTAAAGGTTCAATGAAAGGAGCATTTTGCACATCATGGGACCTTTTGATTTTTGTTTATCAACTGGCTTAGCAAGTTGCAGTATCGTGACTAAGAAAACTGTGTTTTTGTATGAACAAGCATGTGGCGGTTCTACTCAAATGCATTAGTAAACTCTGCACCCTCTGACTAAGACCAGAACTGGCGAGTTTGTGATCATGAAAAGAACTAAAACGGCCAAAGTGACTTTTCTAAGTGATATGGGTCCGTAATGAAAGAATAATTGAAAATAAGAGATACTCAGAATAATCAAATACCTAAATTAATACATAACAAATGATTAATTTCTAATTGAAGACACAACCCTTAGAATAAGAATCATTTGAAATTTTAGTCAGATTAAACGAGTGAAATTAAGTGAACTTCACAGAGACGCTGAAAAGGCATACACGCGTTAACCTTCGCCCAACGCCGTCGGACTCCATTTTTGGGCCGATGGGGGGTTCCTTACAGTATGGTCAATAGTGTCAAAGGCAGAACTAAGATCCAAGAGAATGAGAAGAGACAGGGAGCCTGAGTTGGAAGCTACTAGCAAGTCATTAGTGATTTTAACCAACGCGGTCTGTGTGCTGTGCACAGATGGGGCTCAAATAAATTATTTTCAATTAAGTGATCGTTCAGTTGGGCCGCAACCACACCCTCCAAGATTTTAGCCAGGAATGGAAAATTTGAAATTGGGCGATAATTTGAAAGAGCGTTCACTTCAGAATTTTGCTCTTTTAAAATGGGAGTGACAGCAGCAGTTTTAAGTGCTGCTGGCACCACACCAGTTGACAAAGAGTCATTTATTATAGCAAGAACTGAGGGACATAAAGGACCAAAGCAAGATTTGAATAAATTACAAGGCAAAGGATCAAGTATGCAAGTGGAAGTTATCATACGAGAAACATGCTTGCAGAGTAACTTAGGTTGTAATGCAGTAAATTTGGAAAATGGAGTGCCAGAAAAGCTTGGTGTAGTAGCTGTTTGAACAGCAGATCCAGAAGAACTACGAATATTTGTGCGAACATTATCAATCTTCTCACTGAAAAATTTGAGAAACTCATTGCACAACCAATCAGATGAAATCAAAGAACTGACACCATCTACATTAAGTAGACTATTAATTGTGTGAAAAAACTGTCTAGGATTGTTTTGATTATTTTCAATAATATTTGATAAATATGTTGATCTTGCCATTTCAATAGCTACTCTGTAGTGTGTCAAACAGCTTTTCCAAGCTTGATGAAACACATTTAGACCAGAGCAACGCCACTTTCACTCCAATTTCCGACATGCTGCCTTCTGAGAACGCAAATCATCATTATACCAAGGGGATGACTGTACAAATGAGACATTACGTGTTTTTATGGGAGCAAAGTTGTCCAAGTTGGCTGTAAGGACATTGTTAAATATAGAGATTTTATCCTCAAGAGGAGCAGAAGTCATAGCATTAAAGGAAGAGACAATCGAATTTGCAAAAATAGCATGATCAATTGATTGCCATTTACGGAATGAAATAGATCGTGAAGTTTCTCTACTAGAAAGTGATACCTCAATATTAAAAAAGATAGCAAAATGGTCCGAAAGACCAACATCCACAGCAGAAAAATTAGAGAGAAAAGAGTCATTTGCAATGACTAAATCCAGTGTATGCCCCTTACAATGAGTGGGAACATTTACAAAATGAGAGAGATTAAAACAGTCCAAGAGTGACAGAAAATCCTTGGCCATGCCACAAGCTGTCTGATCTACATGTATGTTAAAATCACCCAGAATCAAAATTCTCTTAAATTTGACAGACAATATGGACAGTAGATCAGCAAACTCAGACAGAAAATCCTTATTTGGTTTTGGAGGTCTATAAATAGTGACCATAGCAGCACTGTGAGCAGCATGAGAAGCAGATAAAACAAGGCATTCAAATGTTTTAAAAGGAGGCACGGACACAGGGTGTATCTTGTATTGTAGTTTATAGACCACTATAATACCACCACCTCTACCTGTAGTCCGCGAGACATCAAAGAGTCCATAGCCTGCCGGAGTCAGCTGATTAAAAAGAAGACCATCGTCCTGTTTGTGCCAAGTTTCTGTAAGAAGCAAGGGTTTACTGTTCACAGAGCGCACGTTTAATAATGCGGCATTTAAAGGTCTTGCAGTCACCGCAGCGCAGGATTTCAACTCACCCGGCAAAACTGACAGGTTAGTAAAATCAACACCAGAATAAGACGGTCTTCTAGTCCTTCGTCGGCAGTTCAAAACTGGGATGGAAGAAGACGAGGAAGAGACATAGTTTCGTCCTGAGCTCCGATGAATGTACCGCTTGGGCCGCAACAATCCAGCCCTGTTACAGTGGTCGTAGATGTCTTTAGACAGGTAATAATTCCGCTTCAGGGATAACAGCTGCAGGGAGGTGTACTGCAAGGCCATATTCATTGAAGCCGTGTCAACACCAGCTCCAAGCAGGCCTACCCGTGAGTCCACAGAGCAAATCATAAGCCTCCAGGCCAACACCAAAAGAAGCAAAATCCCGGCGTACATAGGTAAAATGCACCGCATCGCGGCAAAAACGTAAGATGATAGAAGATGTTTACATAGCACACATTCGGGGAGTGGAGCGGCAGCCAAACGCGCCAGCGTACCCAGTGCACCCAGTATGTGCACTGGTGTGTGATGATTTGATTGGGTTATTTATTATTTTTCTTTTCTTTTTTATTTAATTAGTGTCCTGGTGTTTGAGTCTCCCCTTGCTAGTCACCTTCAGTCCTAGAGTATGTTTTGGGTCTTACCCTTGTGATGTATAAATGTTCTTTTTATTTTTTATTTTTTTTATTATTGTGAACCTGTGAAGTGTTTAAGGAAATTGTTCTAGTCAGCGTTGAACTAATCTTTTAAATGCATTAAATTTTCTTGTTTCCGAGGAGTGTTTTGCATTATTAATTCTATGCTTGTCATAAAATAAAAATGTTTATTTTTTCATCCACGTCTCTTGTCCTGTAAGGGAAAAATCTGTGAAGCATATTTAGTGGGTTCATGGAGTCCTGGGTTGGGAGATTCCCAGGTGGCGTAGTCATTTTATTGTGATCTGTCTGTAATTCCTCTTTCTGCCACAAACTGGAAGCCAGTGCAAGGACCCAAGGACTGGTGTGATATGTTCATATTTTCTGGTTCTGCTCAGAAACCTGGCAGAAGTGTTCTGTATTTTTTGTCTTGACTGGAGACAAAGCATCTAATTCTTTCAATATTTTTGAGATGATAGTATGCTGAATTAGTTATCGATTTTACATTACTACTGAAACTCAAGTCTGACTTCAAAATCACACCAAGATTTCTGACTTGATTTTTAGTTATTTGGCCCTAGAGTGAAGGTATGCATTCACTTTGAGATCTTCATCTTTGTTTTGAAGTGCAATGACTTCAGTTTTGTCTTTGTGTAACTGAAGGAAGTTTTGGCACAATTTTTAATTAATCAATGCACTGGCACAGGGAGTCAATGGGGCTATAATCGTTAGGTAATATGGCTAGGTAAATCTGAGTGTCACCTGCATAGCTGTGATATGCAATTTAGTTCATTCTCATTATTTGGCTCAGTGACAGCATATATAGGTTGAACAGGAGTGGTGCAAGATTTGAGCCTTGAGATACTCTATGTCATGGATGTCCATTCAGACTTATGGTCATCGATACTCACATAAGAACCTCTCCCTTCTAAGTATGACCTGAACCATTTAAGGACCATCCTAGAAAGCCCGACCCAGTTTTCCAGCCTTTCAAGAAGTATTTTGTGATCGATAGTGTCAAACGCAGCACTAAGATCAAGTAGAACCAGCATTGATATTTTACCAGTATCGGTATTTAGGCGAATATCATTTGTTATCTTTATTAGCACTGTCTCTGTGCTGTGATGTGGTCAGAAACCAGATTGAAAGTTGTCGAAGAATCCATTCGAGCTTAAGAATTTGTTCATCTGATTGAAAACAAGTTTTTCAATGATCTTGCCTATGAAAGGAAGATTTGAAAATCTGCTCTGGTGCGGCCCGAGCAGCAGCCAACATCCAGGCTGCAGGAAGGTGATGCAGCATCCCTGAGATGGGTGACCCAGCCAGTCACTCCAGCCGAAATAAAGTCAGGGTTCTACAACCTGTACTTCATTGTACCCAAGAAAGGCAGGGGGTTATGGCTGATCTTGCATCTGCATGTCTTGAATCGGGCCTTTCACAAACTTCCCTAGATGCATATGCAGAAACGCATTCTCATGTGTGTTCATGATTCATGACTGGTTTGCAGTGATCGACCTGAAGGATGTGTTCTTCCATGTTTTGATTTTGCCTCAACACAGACTGTTTCTATGGTTTGCTTCGCTATGGATTTGGTCAACATGATGGCATGTCTCACGAACGAGCAGTGCTGAACTTCTTGAATTAATTCAGGAACATGACTTTGTTCCACTGAAACAATTTCAGAGGCCCCAGGGGGATATGGCATCTGTAGTCACAGTCAAGCTGCTCGGATTGATGCATATGAGACTGCTTCAACACTGGCTACATGGCCAAGTTCCGAGATGGGCATGGCACAGCACTTTCAGCCCGTGGTCGGATCTTGCCTTTCTATGGGCCGGAGTCTCCTTAGAGCAAGTGTCCAAGCATGTTGTTGTCAAAACAGATGAATATCAATTACCTGGAGTAGTAGTATTATTTATTTTACTTATCTATTATTATTTTCCTAGTTTACTTATTTAAATGTTCTTTCTGTTCTCATGTCGTATGTATGTGTGTACCAAGAGCTCCTGTAGAAAACCACAACAAATTCCTTGAGTGTTTGTGCACACCTGGCGAATAAAGCTCATTCTGATTCTGAGTTGCTGGCAGTGCTTCTGGCCCTGCACCGGTTTTGACCATTGCTGTAGGGCAAGCACTTATTGATCCGGACAGACAACACTGTGACGGTGGCGTACATCAACCACCACGGTGGTCTAGGTTCACATCACATGTTGCAACTCGCCCGGCATCTCCTCTGGAGTCAGCAGTGACTCAGGTTGCTCTGTGCCATTTACATTCTGGGCAAGATCAATCGTGCGGCCAACATGCTTTCACAACAGCTCACACTCCCGGGAGAATGGAGACTCCTTCCCCAGGTGGACCAGCTGATCTGGAGTTGATTCAGAGACACATTGCCAGCTTTTTTATCCAGATCGCTGGAACCTACATGTGTGGATTCTGGATGAGATGCAGCAGACTTAAATACCCTACCACCTGCGGTTGTAGACACTATCACTCAAGCCAGAGCTTCTTCTACTAGGCGAGCTTATGCCTTGAAGTGGAGTCTGTTCGCTGATTGGTGTTCTTCCTGCCAGAAACTGCCTTTTCCCATCACATATCAGAGGCATTTATTTTCAATAAAAATGAAGGAAATATATTTTTTTAAAAATGGAAATAAAGTGTCTAATATGTGTTTAATAATAAAGTATTTAGGGATAGGGGTAGGTGTAGGGAGGGCTGTCACGGACACACAGACGAGATGTACAAATCCAAGTGCAGCATTTATTGTAGGGTAATCGAAAGTCGTATATCCACAAAAGTAAAGGGTCAAACTCCACGTAAACAGTCCACAAAAAACAGAAAGCCAGAGGTACAAAAGTGAACGTAACATAAATGTAACAAACCACAAACAAGGACAGAAACAACTGAGACTAAATAGACAGAACTAATGAGCAAACACAAAACAGCTGGGTGCAATGACATGGGATAACGAGTCCAGGAGGTGAGTATGGGAAATGAAGTCCAAAACAGTGAATTAAGAGTCCATGTTGGAGTGCCCTCTGGTGGCTAAATGGGGCACTCCAACTCATGATCATGACAAGGGCTTTATTGTCCCAATAAGGCGGCATCCATTTAATCATTTTAATATATATATAATTTACACTATATTGCTTTATTATTGTATACCATTTAATGTACAACAACACTGAGGTGCAATATGTATCTGCCACTATTTATAAGTAGGCTTTAAATTGCATCTAACTACTATTTACACTTATTGAAAAGAAAATACTGCTATTTTTACATAGTGTAAATAGAATCTATCACTATTTTAACTTAGGCTGTGTCTGAAATTGCCTACTCTCTTGAGTAGGTACTTATTTTGAATAAGAAATTACTTCACGACCATTAAAAAGTATGTTCTATATAGTAGGAATGTGTGTAATATGAATGTAATCTGGATGTGCTACATTACCCATGATGTCATTATCATGTGACCTACCAGTGTTGGTTGCGTAGATTCACTGTAATTCATAAATCCTCACCTGTGGCCTCATGGGATAGTAAAGTATCCATTGTATGCGCACATCAGAATATCGCCAAAAGAAGTAGATTATCCGGGTACTTTTTGCCTACTCTTTTATGAGTACTGTGAATTCAGACATACTTTTGGAGGGGAGGAAAGTATGCGATTTCGGATTCAGTCTTAGTGTAAATAGAATCTATTGATATTTGATCTTAGTGTAAATAGTGTAAATCTATCCCCATGAAATTATGATATTTTCACTTCCTTAAAATACTGTAGAATCTCAGATAGCATCTATCACTATTGCACTTAGTGCAAATAGCCACTCTCATGTTATATTTACTGAGCGCAACATAGTTCTTCCTTATTTAATGAAAGTAAAAACAACCAAAAGGTACCTAATTGCACACATGAAAATAAATTATGTTTATACTGAGCACACATCCTTTTTGACTACTAAAAAACATATTAATCATGTTTCTGTCTTGTATACCAGAAAAACTTAAGAGATTGTCAGTTCATTTGCATTTTCAGATCATAATGTACAGTGTAAGACAGTGGTCACCAAACTTCCTGAGCCCAAGATCCCAGTCTATGGCCCCAATGAAAGGCAAGATATACCTATCAAGAGTTGAGAGAAACAGTAAAACAGACAGTACTGTTTGTACTTCCAACTTGAGGCATTTTATTTAGGCTAATTGCAGTTGAATTACATGATATGCATTGCTTCACCAATCCAATTCTCAGTACTCAATACTGCCACTTTTTGCTGGATCTGGTATGAGTCAAGAACAATCCAAATCTGATACTGTGCACATTCAAGTTTGTTAAACTCCAGAAATGGCAAAAACATTATAAAACACCATAAAAGTTTTCGTGCACTATATTCCAAGTCTTCCAAAGCAATTTGATAGCTTAATGTGTGGGACAAATGAATATTTGTTATTATATTTGGAATAGAACTTCTTTCCTGATGTTTCCAAAAATGTTTAATATGATTACACGCAAGTAAAACACTGTAAATAAAAACAATAAAACTAATGTGATAACCTATATGTATGACAATAAAGTGATTATCATCATACATTTACCAGGTTATAATCATTCACCATAACCTTTTCAATGAGATGCACAATGGAATAATGTGTTTTTATGTGTGTTTCTTAAAATAAAGCTAAAAATGGCCAAATATATTAAGTGTTTCTATTTAAATGGAGAAAACAAATCACAGAAGTGTGAAATTAAGGTAAATTTCATAAAGAATAATCTCTACCATTGGCATAGTAATAACACTTTCTGGAGATGCACTAATGGAATAAGGTGTTTTTATGTGTGGCATAGCGTTCGGGTATACACATGCATATGGGCCCGGGTGAACTGAACCCCGCAGCGAGGGGACCTGTGAAGGAGGAGGACATCTAAAGGCAAGTATAAACATTTTCTCAGTGTTTATATTAAAAATCTAAACAGTAATTCACATTATGTTTATACTGATGTTATATTGATATAAAATAGGAAAAGCCTATTTATTGTGTTTGTCATAGCTTGAACATTTCTGGCCTCTCCGCTGGATTGCAGGCTGCACTCTTCACAAAGCACAAGATAGTGATGTTATAAATAACACTTTAGCTTCGAGGTGCATATCAAGTACACAGCACAGTCTCCAGGCCCTGAATCAAGGAGTGTATTGGTCTTACATAGTCACGTGATCGATTACAAAAACGAAGCCTCATTTTCTGTTCATTCACGTGGGTGATTCGCTTTGCATATCAGAATGTTTGAATTGCAAAGTAAAGTTTGAACTAGGACTGTCACGATATCAGCTTAGAAAAATGTAAATTCTTATGTAATATGTTCACTTAATGTTGATTTTTCAGATATCAGATAAAACTCATTTGGTTGGGAGGGCCTTAATTCAACAATAAATAGAGCATAATTTCTGAGCACAATATTATTCAACTAGACCCTCTTCAAAGACTGCTGGTATGTATTAATATTCATGTCTATTTTTAATAGCACATTTTTGATTTGACAGCATAATATTTCTCAAATTAATAACATATTTAAAATAATAAATATATCAATTATTTATAAAATATTGTTAATTATATTTATTATACGAACGTATTCTTTTGTTTAAAAGCAGACAACTGCTGAATTGTGAAGGTCTTCTGTGAGGTTGATACATTGATGAATTCCAGGTGAGTTGAATATTTATGCTCTCTGTATAAGGGTAAAAGTATAATTGGAATGGAAAAAAGTGATTTATTGAATACAGTTTTATATCATTTTGGTGTCACTTTCACTAGTGATAAATTTGCAGAACTCTTGGCACAAAACTCTAAACCAATCACAGTTGTAACACAGCTCTTTGTTAAAAAGAAAAGTCTAATAACAACTGTTCTGACATAAAGAAGGCCTTGTTAGTGAAGAAGCTGTTAGTGGTTTTTCTTTGAGAGCATGATATGCAATGGAGGTTTTACTTATAAAATTACATTTTGTTTGGATAATTCAGGGTGTAAAGATATAGTATATAGGAGTCTAGAAGTGTCTTGTTCCACTCACTGCAATCCAACAATGACAAAAGAACATTCAACAAGAATCATTTGTATTGATAATTTGTCTGTAATAATTAAGTTTAAAAGGCTAAAAATAGTGTTTAATGCTAATCATTCTAAATAGCATTAAATAACACTGAACATTTAACGTTTTTCAACATTCTAAAATTACCTTATGTCTGCTTGTAGATTTCATTACAATACCTCAGTTCCTCAAAACAACACTTATCTAAGGAATCTGAAAGGGGAAGACAAAGGGGGAAGTTAATTATTTGTGTCAAAGTAATTGTAATTTGCAATTACTTTAGCACAACAAAATAAAAATGCAATTCCAAAAGAAAGAAACATACAGTCATCACTGTACAGCAACCAAACAGACAGCATGCAACATTGGTACATTTGTTCAAAGATTGTGAATGTAAAACAAAGCAAAAGAGCAAAAAGATAATTATATATGATGTCCACATGAGCTACATCATAATCCGAATTAGGAAATCATAATGCAATATGATTCAATAAAATCATAAATAAATACAATAGAATAAAATGCAAATTAAACAAATAGGTTCTTCAGGTCTAGTATAGTATTCAGGTACAAATGACTATAATGTGTAAATTAATTTTACCTTAACCTAATTCTTTGTGTCTTGAGTTTTAAACTGAGGTGTTTGTTCAACCCTCGTGGAGGAGTTCTAACCAATTAGACATTGTCTTTAATTTGGGGTGTGACTATTTCTCCTTCACATACATAAATCACAGCTCTTATCTTAGTCACGTAGTCTCTTAACTTTCATGCGCTAGCAGAGTAAAATTTAGATGTAACATCAATAAAAAGAGTACAATAGATTTTACACAGACTTGATTCATATATTATTTAAATAAATGCAAAATCATTCACGCACATAACACACCTCCCATCAACCATTCAAAAGTTATAATAATTGCATGAATTGTGTGTGATCTAAGCATAAAAGTCACATATAAGTCTGTCTGGCATTGTTTGGAAAGATCTGATGCAGTTTGATTTGTAAAGGTAGTGTATGTGGTTCTCAGGGTCTGTTTTAAGTCTCTGTCTTGGGGATCAAACAACCTCTGGTGATAACTCATGGTTCTTCCATCTGAAACTCAAGATGTGTCATCTCTTCAACCATTCGTTTCTTGACATCTTAAGAGTTCATTCTATAGTTGGGATCATCTCTCTCAAATGTGAATGGTCTTAATCCCTGCTTAGCTGGACTGGCTGACACCAAAATGATGAGATCTTCGATTTAGGGTCCTGAGTGTTGATTTGGGATTTGGCTACTTTTTACAGTTTGAAGGAGTTATTTATGTCTCATTAGCTCTCGCTTTTTAGTTCCTACATTATACCTGCACTTTATCCAGTTTTCAGAGAAGCTCAAAGCATCAAAAAAAAAAAAAAAAAAAAAACAAACAAGAGAAGAAAAAAACACTACTTTTCATGATTAAGTCTAGAAATGTAAGTTGCCTTGGCATGTGTTATCCAAATTGTGTTGCACAATGATGAATAATTTTTTTATATATTTTTAAACTCTGCCTATTTCTCTTGAATAAATGGCAGCTACCCGCACAAATGTGCACTTATTTTCAGTGTATTTTTGTAACACTTTTGTAAACAAAATGCACCTCTAATAACCATTTATTTCTATATAAAATTAAAAAAAATATATATTTGAAAAAACACATTTTAGATCATTTTTAGTTAAGTTATATATAAAGTTTAATTAAGTTACATAAAAAGTATATAAGGTAAAAAGTACAAAATCCAAAGAACGGAGGCAGGTTAGTCACATTACACTGACTTCAAGTCATGGAGTTCTTCTATACTATTTTATCATTACGATAGCAAAATGTTTCTATGTTTCTTTGTTTATATGAGAATGAGAAATTGAAAATTATTCCTTCATATGCTGAGATGAGGTGATGTGTTGTTGTGTCTTATATCAGGATGGCGATACGTGTGATTGTGTTTCTAACACTTACTGGACTGTGCGTCGCTGATTCCAAAGGTATGTTTAAAATAATACAAGTAAAAATGCCTGGATTTAAAAATCTGTAACCATTGTGTATTATTATATATCAGTCAGAATAATTTATTAAAATTATAGGCTCAAATATGGTCATTGAAAACTTGTGATTTATTTATTTATTTATATTTATTTGTATTACTTTGAACCTGTCTTATCGTTTTTTATCGATTTCATATCATATTGAACAGGGAATCTTGCTCTCAATGCCATGGCTCTGCAGTCCTCCTTAGGCCACTCACAGGGAGATGCTCAACATGCAGTAGATGGAAAAAGAGACTCAAATTACGCGAAGGAATCATGCACTCAGACTAAATCTGAGTTTAATCCATGGTGGAGAGTTGACCTTGGAAATGTCTACAGAATAAGCAACGTTACCATCACTAATCGTGGAGACTGTTGCAAAGAGCGGCTTAAAGGAGCTCAGATTCGTGTTGGTAACAGTCTGGCCAACAACGGAAACAACAATGAGCTGTAAGAAATTTAGTTGTTCTGTCATCTTCCCATGTTTATCATGTTCAGTCTGGTTTAATAAAACAAAATTGAACCTCCTCCACAAACCAACCACTCAGAGAGCCACAGCCATGGAGATGTACTTTACTTGAACATATTTTATTCAGACTGTGGTTAGACATTTTTAAGGTTAGACCACTGTTTTTTGTATAAATGCAATATAAAACAACAATTATTTGTATAGGTTGTTTGCACATGACGTCATGGAGCGGCGCGAAATGCAGTTGGAGGGCAGTAAGTAATTTTCTACATAGGGAAGCACTATGAAATGCCTATGTTTTGCGTCGTTTATGGTTGCTCTAATTGATCAAACCAAGAAACCATAAGGAGCCTTTATCGTGTACCAAACGTTGTTGCTCATCAGGGGGAAAAATACAAGAAATTGACTGAAAAACGCAGGAAAAAGTGGCTTTTAATCCTGCGTCTGCAATCAGGTGTGGCTGAGTCGGATAATGCTTGTGTGTGCAATATGACTTGCATGTCCAACCACTAACAAAAAAGTACTATTCCTCCATAGATTTGTATGATTTCATTTGTTTTCTATAAGGATGTCGTGTCCAGTTGCATAAAGCACCTTAACTGTAATTTTCCTCAGTATAACATGTTTTGAAAAACTTCTTCTTCTTCTTTTGAAAAAAGTCTTACACAGAGTGAGCAGGTTCGAACCAAGTCTTCTTATGAGACATGATCGACCGCTTCATATGATAAACATCTTAATTTAAGCATTTATTCACATAAACACTGATAACAAATAACGTGTCCATGGCAACAATAGAAATTTATAACAGCAAAACCTGGATCGCTGTTGTGAAACACTTAACGGTTTCACTTAGAGAACTGTTTAAGGTATTATATCAAGATTATATAGACATGTAATATAGAAATTCCCATAATTATATAGACATTCCCATAGGTAAGGGGAAGTCACGCCTTAAGTTTCATACTTGAGGGAAAAACCTGGTGCTTTACGCAACTGGGCACTGGAGAAGTTGCATCTCAATGACGGGCAAATATACCAATTCAGTATAAAAATCGCTCTTCTTTATAATGTAAGGATCAAGTCCAACATATGTTGTGATTTTCTGTTTATACCTCTCTTGAAATAGTGTCTAAACCAATACATTATGGACTTTCCTCGATCTTGTCCTTTCTACTTTTCACTTCCTGCCCTCTATCTGAATTTTGAGCGTCATCAGAATCACGTGATTGCAAACAAGCTATTGTGAAGAGTGCTGTACAAAACCATTTGATTTCAGTACAGATTAAATGAATTTGTTAGACATGTGCAATGTGTTGTGAGGCCTCTGGTTTTCATTTTAACACTGTTCTTTATGTATTTGCAGGGTTGCAACTGTTCTCACTGTTCTTAATGGCACAGAAACATTTTCATTTGAGTCTGTTAATGGCCGATATGTCAACATTTTTTTACCTGGGAATGATGAAATCCTTACTCTCTGTGAAGTCGAGGTGTCTGCAGGTAAGGAATGGAGAGAGAAGAAACTCTGTGATATAATTTGTTTATTTACTTATTAATGTGTATATAACTGATATTATTTTATTAACAGAAAACGACATACCATCATACCTTTGTAGTCCAAGTAAGTGTTCTCTGTTATACAGCGTTACTATTGATGACGGTCATTATCTGGAAATATCAGACCTCAGAATGTCACAACTGACCAATCAGAATCAAGTATTCCAGAGAGCCGTGTAATCCTTTGGATTAAATATTTTAGCATTATTTTGCCCATTATATTGGAATTATACTTTAGCACATTAAAGTAAAAAAAAGTTATTGTTTATTATTTTATGTTAAACAGGGAATCTTGCTGTTGGAGGCAAAGCTAACCAGTCTTCCACATACAGTACAAATGGACCTCAATATGCTATTGATGGCAACAGGAATCCAATTTTCAGTCGTGGGTCATGCACATTTACTAATTGGGAAAAGGAGCCCTGGTGGAGACTTGACTTATTGGATGTCTACAAGGTAACCAGGGTTAGCATCACTAATCGTGGAGATAGTTCTCCAGAGAGAATAAATGGTGCTCAGATCCGTATCGGCAAAAGCCTGGAAAATAATGGCAACAATAATGAGCTGTAAGTATTTTCTCTCTTAATGCTTACACAAATGGTTAGAATATGAGTAAATAAGATTACTTTGAATAAATCATGCCTTCGACAGAAGTATATTTAATATTCTTCATGGCGTTTTGATACGCCCCTCTCTATTTCTCTGTTACTGTGTTTCTTCACAGGGCTGCGACTGTTGTGACCATCCCAGCTGGAGAGACACAAACATTTGAGTTTAATCCTATTAAGGGACGATATGTCAACATTTTTGTTCCTGGGCGCTATGAATATCTCACACTGTGTGAAGTTGAGGTGTTTTCAGGTGAGTGATAAAGGGAGAGAGACATGATGTGTAGACATTTGTACTATATGTACTATTTATACTATGTGTATGTTCCCTTAATGATTGTTTTGTTCTGTTTTCATTGCCAGATTAAGTGGAATGAGATGATGTTACACCACAGTCCACTGATCCTATAAGCAAAATACCAAACTACTGTTTTCTGAGCAATACTAATATTGCACTTTTTTCATTGTTTTCATTTTACCTGTGCACCTTTTATTCCTAAAATAAAAGATAAGTTTCAGTGCACATTCAGTAAAGGGATGAAATGGTTTTTAAAATGCACCTATCTTTTACCTATCTTTGTTTATCTTTGCTTTCTACATGAATAAATTACTACAGCATTGCATGATGTTGTATTTCATGTTTCTGGATCAAAAAAGCCTCATTTAGACATTTAAAATGAGGAGGAGGTGTAGTGTTACATAGCTACCCATCTAGAGTTGAGGAGCTGGAAGCAAAGCAAAGAATAAAAAAATTCAAAAAAAGAGAAAGAAAAGGAAAACAGAGAACGAGGATGTCCAACCTTCTGTCTCAGAATCAACAACACAACCACCAATTTGACCAATATTAACTTTAAATTTTCTGTTATGAAGAGTAAAAAAGGCACAAAATTAACAAAAACCATATCACAAATATCAATATCAAAAAGAATAATAATGAAAATACAGGCTATAACTTCAGGGAAGAGCCTGGCCGAAATAACACACAAAACAAAAAACGAACTAACCCAGAAATCTCTCTAAATAACCTGGAGAAAGATAATCCAGAAAAATAAATGACATAAATCTTCCCTCTCTCCCTGTAACCGTAAACAGGAGAACATCAGGATTACAAACAAATATGGCACACTCCACTTACATTCCCCAAACAAGAACTGCATTGTCCAGAACAAGCAACTGAATTGTCCAGGATTCATTTGTCATTCAGTTTAAGTCATTCAATTCGTAAGCACATAACACAAGACTTATCTTTAAAAATATAAATGAGACTTTATTGATTATTTGGTAGCACTTTATTTTACAGTACGTGTACTTTCATGGTACATATATAGTAATTATGTTGTACATATAGGTGTACAAGAGTGGTAACACAAGGTACTTACCTGACATGTATGTACATGGGAACTAATAAGAAACACTGCTATACTTTCCAATGGTACATACATGGTAACTACTTTGTACCTATAGACAAGTGTTAGGTAATAACAGGTGCTTACTTATAGTGTCCGTATTACCCACAGTTGTCCGTAAGTACTACTGAGTTACCATGTACATATTGTTAGTAAGTACAGTAATGTGTCTGTTAGTTACCATATACGGACACTATAAGTAAGCACCTGTTATTACCCGACACTTGTCTATAGGTACAAAGTAGTTACCATGTATGTACCATTGGAAAGTACAGCAGTGTTTCTTATTCGTTTCCATGTACATACATATCAGGTAAGTACCTTGTGTTACCACTCTTTTACCTGTATGTACAGCATAATTACTACATATGTACCAGGAAAGTACACGTACTGTAAAATAAAGTGCTACCGATTATTTTAACACAAACTAAAATCTAGCAAACACACACACATTCATACCAGTTGCAGAAAGAAAGGAAGTGAAGAAAGAATGAGTTTTAAGAGAGTGAAATGATGAAATCCCAAATAAGTTTCTAACAATATATGTACTTCATAAGACCTGATCTGAACAAACCATCAATCATTAATTTAACCCTTCTATCGCGTCTTAGGCGGAGTTATTAGAATTTATATCAATGCACCAGTTCAGCTATAGAATCTGGAGGTATACTTGCGTTCAACGTTTGTGTCTTTAGATGGGGATTCCCTTTGTCAGTGTCTTTGGCTTGGAGAAGGGTGTCATTCTGATTTGCTGGTGGAGTGGAGTGGAGTCTCCCTCATGGCTGAAGTTAGAAGTTTTGAGGCGGGCAAAAAACGTAGAGTCGTTGATTACACTTTCCAGCAAAGCTTAACTTAGAACATGAGACTCAAGAACGGAAGCTAAGTAAAAGAAAGAAATGTGACATGAGAGTAGTTGGATGGCTTGAATGAAGTTGTTAACTTATTTTCATCTGATCTCGATCTGCCTTTGTCTTGTCTTCATTGTCTTGTCGTCTTGTCTGTCTTATCTTCGTGTACTGAATTTTTAAACTGAGGTGTTTGTCCAACCTCTTTGAGGAGTTCTGATCAACTAGGCATCGTCTTTGTTACAGAGGTGGCTTTTCTCCACCTCTGATCATAAATTATCTCCGGGTCTCTTAACTTTTCTGCTATTAGCAGAGTACAATTTAGACATGATTTATATGAAAATAATTTTAAATTTAAGTTATGAACAGAGATTTACACTCATACCAAACAAGGCACACTTTCAGTCAACCATTCAAAAGTTACAACAATTACATGAATTGTGAGTGATCTGAGCACAATAGTCACAAGTATAGGTTTTAGACATGATGTAGAATTATGCAGTTGAACAATGTTTAATTACAAGTCTGTTTAGAATTGTTTTGGATGACTCTGTAGATTTCAACTCTGTGTCACTCAGAAGGCGGCAGCCTGTTTTGTATCTACATTTCAGGGATCAAACAACCTCTGCCGTTGTCTTGGTGGGGCTCGAGCTGTGTCCTCTTCACACCAATCTGTCTTTTATAAACTGCTTAAAGTTGGCATCATCTTCCTCCACTAGACTAATCTTTTGCAAGACCATAAAATACTTAGCTGGGGGTTTTATAGACTGAATGGAGTCGCAGATTCTCTGATTTTGGGTTCAGCGTGTTGATTTGGGATTGAGATGAGTTTTGTATGGAGTTATGTTTGAACAAATCATCTGGAAGACTCATTTGTGTTTGTTCGTCCTACACTGATGTTGTTGGCATAAGTTACTAAGCACCTCGTTGTGTTGTGTGGTATAAGCGCTAAGACAAGACAACGACAGATGACAAGAAAACGTGTAGTGTGAGCACCATGGTGATTCATGGAGTGTCATAGTTCTGTAGTGTAAGCTTGCCTTACAGTCACTATGCTCTCGTCTTTTATAAGTAAACCCACATAAAGAATATGACATGGGTAACACTGCCCTCTAGTGGGACATTGCTGTTATAGCTTCAATAAAGACAGATAATTACTTCAATATGTAATATATAAACTGCTTAATTCATATGGATTTGTTTTTTACAACGTCTTTATGAACTTTTTGGTAACGCTTTAGATAATTAGTAATTACGAAGAATTTACAGCATAACTTTCAATAATTATAGTGTAACTATACAGTAAGTACATGTAAGTATAGGGAACAATATGTAAAGTATTGGGAATAAAGGGGTAACAACCAGGAAAATAACAAATTATTTATACTGTAAGTATTTTAGAACTAAGGGGTACTTATACTGTTATGATAGACAACAATCTTACATTTGGGAGCAATTTAGTGAGAAAGTGCACTGACTAAGTTGTTTCAAGGCAGGTAGAAAGAACTATTGCAATCTTTTTTAATACATGGGGAAATATGCTTTTGTTTCATGTAGTTACAGGGTTAGTTACCGTAAATTAAAGTGGAGCTTATTACACTCTTATTTCATGCAGTTACAGGGTAAGCATGACATTGCGGGCCGTAAATTAAATCATTTTCATTTTACCTGTGCACCTTTTATTCTTAAGATAAAAGATAAGTTTCAGTGCACATTAAGTAAAGGAATGAAATGGTTTTAAAATGCACCTGATTCTTAACCCCAGTTTGATCCAGGGGGCTGTGCATTTACACACTATTGTTTATCTTTGCTTTCTACATGAATAAATTACTTCAGCATTGCATGTTGTATTTCATGTTTCTGGATCAAAATGGCTCATTTGGATATTTACAATGAGGAGGAGGTGTAGTGTTACATATCTACCCATCGAGGGTCGAGGAGCTTGTAGTCTCAGGCTCAGGTGTCACGCCTATGGACTGCTGGCTGAACATCTGATGCATATGACACACTTATCTGGAAACACTTCAGGAGTTTCAATGTCATCATCTGATTGGTTTCTACAGGATGTCCAGGAGATGCGTGTGTCGCATTCTTTAATGGCCCGTTTGAATGCTGTGATGCCAAACCCCTCGTAGAAGAAGAAAAGCACTTACCAGGATCAACTAAACGCTGGATTTTAAAAAGTATGTGAAGTTTGCTCAAGGGTCTCACCTCAGTCATGGTATTGAGGGTGGGGAGAGTGCTGGATATTCACTCCCCTCACCGACAATCCCTGCTGGACCTGAGACTCGAACCCATGACCTTTGGGTTACAAGTCCGACACTCTATCCATTAGGCCACGACTGCCCCGTATGAGAATGAGGATGTCCAACCTTCTATCCAAGAATCAACAACTCAACCATCAATTAGTAAAACAATGCACAAAAGTAACAATAACCATAACAGAAATATCAATATCAAAAATAATAATAATGAAAATAGGGGTGATAGCTTCAGGGAAGAGCCTGGCCAGAATCTCAGAAATCTCTCTAAATGACCTGGAGAAAGATAATCCAGAAAAATAATTTACATAACTCTGCCCTCTCTCCCTGTTTAACTATAAATCAGGAAAATCAGGATTACAAACAAAAACTGCACCCTCCCCTTACATTCCCCAAAATAAGAGAGAAATAACCCCATATAATATAATTTACATTTGTTATTTCCTACACTAGTTTTAACATTAATTGCAGGACATTTAATGAAAATGCAATTGCAAGTGTCTTAACTGTGAGTATGCAATTAAGAAAAATAACATTTAAATGATCATTTTGCTACAATTTTTGCTTGAACATGTTAAACGTATATAATAATTTCTGTAATTCATTTTCATTTTGCAACTTATGAAGCATTAAAATATATGCTTAAATGATATGCTATAACTAATGTATACGAAATAGCAAATGTAAATTATATTATTGAATTTGCACATATGTTATGAAAGATGTAAATTTAAATACAGAAATACATTGCCATTTTACATATTGCATTGCCATTTTGCATATTACATTTTAAAAATGAATATTGCTACAAATAAGCTTCCATACTTGAATACCAATGAATGATAAAGGATGTTAATGAATACAATGAATGCAATGAATGATAAAGGAATAATGTCCGTAAGATGCATAAAATACAAATGATTAAGTTGGGTGTGGCTATGGAAGAGTTAGGTTGCGTTCTGTGTTTTTACTTTACTTTGTTGTACTCTTTCATGAGCTACTTATATTCAGCCACATTCAGGATACAGTGAAGTCAGGAAAAAAAAAAAAATAATAATCCCAAAATCCATGAGCAGTGACAGAACCAAGACAATTAAAGGTAATAATAATTGTAATAACAAACAAACAAACAAAATACTTAATACAGCTTTTCGTTACTAAAACGGTCTTTAAATTTTGAAGGAGGAGTGAATTGCATGTCCAAAGTCTCGAAGAGGCTTCATAGTTTACATTGTGTCAATGTTATGTTTACTGACCGCTATCTTTCTTCCTTTTTTAAAGTAAACATGACGAAAAAGTACATTAATTTGCATGAATGAAAGAGTACTGTTACATTAAGCACACATCCTTTTCATACAGATATGACAAAACTACACAACAACATTTGAATATTTTTTCCTTTTATACCAGGAAAATGTTGTGATATGAGAACATAAATAATTATATTATTACTTTAAAATTGAAATGTTAGCAGAAAAATTACATTGATTAGTAAATGGTACTGAACAGTATCTGAAATTCAACTCAAATGACATGCTGGGAAATCCACCGTCCAGTTTCAGATGTCAATAAAAATGATTCATATTATCCCAACTCAAAAGCATGATACGTTAACTTCCATTTGTAATTTGAAGTTAATTAAATACAATAAAATCAAACGTCACAACTCTTTTTTTTTTACTTTTTTTTTTAAATGCAATGTCATTATTCAAGTCAAGTCACCTTTATTTATATAGCGCTTTTTACAATGCAGATTGTGTCAAAGCAGCTTTACAGTGATAGAGGGAACATAATTTGGCTGTACAGCAGCTCTAGAAGAAAATGGTGTCATTGTCCTGCTTAAGTATATTCGGTATTGATTCATTCCATTGTAAAAATCATTAGTTATTAATTTAGTTCATTTATCTATACAGCAGCTCTGGAGATGTGATGCAAGCCAGAGGCAACAGTAGCAAGGAACCCAAACTCCATCAGGTAACAAAAAACCTTGGGAGAAACCAGGCTCAGTCTAGGGGATATGGTATGGAAGCGGTTTGTTGGGGATCTGTGTCGTCATGTCGATGAGGCCTTCACACACACACACACACACATTTACACTGAGTACACACTGATCACAAGATAATCACGCATAAAGTGTTTGATTACACCATGCGAATTTCAAACAGCAAACATCAGTTTGTAGTAGTAAATGAAGAGAGGTCATATCGATCACAAGTTCAATATGGAGTACTGCAAGGCTCAGTACTAGGACCGTTGCTTTTCACTCTGTACATGCTACCCTTGGGAGATATCATTAGGAAGCATGCCGTTAGTTTTCATTGTTATGCTGATGATACTATATTTCTATATTTCTTCGCGCCCTGACGAAACTGCTTTCCTGCTTTCCTAGTTGGTGGACTGTTTTGTTTGCTGATCATTCGTTGTGCGCTTGGCTTGCAACCACCAAGTGTGACAAAAATAAGACTAAAAACTAAATTTAGTGAAGTTCACAACGTAATTTCGGGAGGAGTGAACCCATCTAATCTTTCAATTAGTGAAACTCAAACATAATCTCAAGAGGAGGGAACCCTAATCTTTCAATTAGTGAAACTCAAACATAATCTCAAGAGGAGGGAACCCTAATCTTTCAATTAAATCCAGAGCATATAAGCAGCTACTCACCCTGCTCTGGCATCAGTTATTTCGATATCCCTCCACCTCCCCAACTCCACCACATAAATTAGGCATCTCATCTATCGTACTCCTCTTCCAGGCACTAGTAGTCCCTGGGGGGTATATCCAAGCTCGAGTTGAAGCTGCTTCCTCGAGCCCCTCCACAGCGGACAGCAAGCCAAATACGCTTAACCTTATTATCTTAAAGATTTTATGAGGAAACGAACTCGTGAACTCAATAGAAATGAAACAACCCTGTTTACACTGAGTACACACCGATCACAAGATGATCACACATAAAGTGTTTGATTACACCATGCGAATTTCAAACAGCAAAACATGGCACTAGATATCTTAAGGTCAAGTGTTTAGTTCAAAATGAACAAGGAATAGATGAACTGATGAAATGTCTAACTTGAACACACATTGGATAAAAGCATCTGTGATCTGTGAATTGTTCCAATGTGGATACAGGGTAATATCATGCATTCCAGCACTCACTTGTTTTCATTCACAGATTAAGCTATTGAAAGAGATGCTTCCAGAGGTCATACATCGTATAGATTTTAAAATCTTGCTAATTACTTATAAAGCACTAAATGGTTTAGCTTCCCAGTACCTGAGCGAGCTCTTAACGCATTATAGTCATTCACGTCCATTGCGATCTCAGAATTCAGGCCAGCTGATAATACCTAGAATATCAAAATCCACCGCAGGCGGTAGATCCTTCTCCTATTTGACACCTAAACTCTGGAACAATCTTCCTAGCATTGTTCGGGAAGCAGACACACTCTGTCAGTTTAAATCTAGACTAAAATCACATCTCTTTAACCTGGCATACACATAACACATTATCAATTTATATTTTCAAATCCGTTAAAGGATTATTAGGCTGCATAAATTAGGTCAGCCGGAACTGGGAACACTTCCTATAACACCAGATGTACTCGTTACATCAGAAGAAGAATGGCATCTACGCTAATATTAGTCTTTCTGTTTATCCTAAGGTTTACCGTAGTCAACCGGATCCGGGTGAGACCAAGGACCTGCGCCTTGACACGACCACAACGCAGCCCTGAAGTATCAGCAGAGATCGAGTCAACTAGATCATCCATTGTGAAGGCCTCATCGACAGTGCTTTGATCTGCCTGCATTGACACTATTCTTTAAGAGCTGCTGTGCTGCCAAAATAATGTACCAGTTATCAATGTAAAGCTGCTTTGACACAATCTACATTGTAAAGAGCTCTATATAAATAAAGATGACTTGACTTGACTTCACTGGACTATATTAGTAGACTAATGTAGAGAATAGTGAATGAGGGTAGGGGGTGATTTTGAA